>NW_012147189.1:3835371-3842894 GCF_000956105.1 Propithecus coquereli | reverse complement strand
TAAGGCATGAAATTATAAGAATTGTAGAAGAAAATGTTGGAAAAACTCTTATAGACATTGGCCTAGGGAAAGAATTTATGAAGAAGACCCCAAAGGCAATCAGAGCAACAACAAAAATAAATAAATGGGAACTAATAAAATCAAACAGCTTTTGCACAACCAAGGAAACTATCATGAGAGCAAACAGACAACCTACAGAATGGGATAAAATTTTTGCATGCTACACATCCAATAAAGGGCTGATAACTAGAATCCATATAGAACTCAGGGAAATCAGCAAGAAAAAAAATCGAACAACCCCATTAAAAAGTGGGCAAAGAACTTGAATAGAACCTTTCAAAAGAAGATAGACTAATGGCCAAGAAACATGAAAAAATGCTCGATGTCTCTAATGATCAGGAAAATGCAAATCAAAACCACAGTGAGGTATCACTTATCTCCAGTGAGAATGGCCTTCATCAAAAAGTCCCAAAACAATAAATGTTGGCATGGATGCAGAGACACAGGGACACTCATACACTGCTGATGGGACTGCAAACTATTACAACCTCTATGGAAAGTAATATGGAGATACCTTAAACAGATACAAGTAGAACTACCATTTGATCCAGAAATCCCATTACTGGGCATCTACCCAAAGGAAAAAAAAAGCATTCTATAAAAAAGACACCTGCACCAGGATGTTTATAGCAGCACAGTTCACATTTGCAAAGATGTAGAAACAACCCAAGAGCTCCTCAATACATGAGTGGATTCATAAAATGTAGTATATGTATACAATGGAGTTCTACTCAGCCATAAAAAACAATAGTGATCTAGCACCTCTTATATTATCCTGGATAGAGCTGGAGCCCGTTTTACTAAGTGAAGTATCACAAGAATGGAAAAACAAGCACCACATGTACTCATCATCAAATTGGCATTAACTGATCAACACTTAAGTGCACATATAGTAGTAACATTCACTGGGTGTCGGGCAGATGGGGGGGGCAGGAGGGGATGGGCATATACACACCTAATGGGTACAGTGCACACTGTCTTGGGGGATGGACAAGCTTAAAGCTCTGACTTGGTGGGGCAAAAGCAATAAATATAACCTAAACATTTTTACTCCTGTTGAAATAAATAAAGTACAAAAAATAAAAAATCTAAATAAATAAAAGAAAAAAAAAAGTTTTAACATATTGCCAAATATCCCCTGTGGAGCAAAATCATCCCCGGGTATGGGACCTGGGCTACTGCAATAGCATCCTTATTGGCAGACCAACATCTACCTCTCATCTTTCTCTACAATGAACAGAAAAAATCATTTTAAAATTAAAAACTGGTCAAAACGTCTCTTTGTTTAAACCCGTAACTGGCTTCCCTTTGACCTGTAGCAAAAGCCAAACTCTGTAAAAGGTCCAGAAGGCTCTGTAGGGCCTGGACTTTCTCTATCACTTCAGTGCATCGACCACAACACTTTGGCTTTCTTTGCTCTAGAAAAATAATTATATCCTAATATTTGAGGTAGTCTCTCCTGACACCAAGCATTTTAACATACTGTTACATTTCCAGAAACATTCTCTCTAATATTTAACCAGTTGACTTCTATTCATCTTTTAAACCCAACTCAAGCAGTCTTTCCCTGAGGAGCCTTCTACAGCCTGCCAGACCAGGTCACATTCCTTTACTATAACTCTCATAGCATCATACTTCTCTCTTTCCTGATAGTCTTTTCAATTGAAATTTTACACCTATTTTTGATATTATTTTATTAATTCCCATCGTCCACATTGAACTGTATGCTCAAGGAGGGAAACACTGGGAAAGCTTTTGCTTACCATTTGAAATGGACATTTGTTGTTTTTGCTTCCTAGGTTAATGTCCTTCCTTTTGGAAACAGTATCCCAATTATACTTTGAGGAAGCTTCTCCCCTATTTTCAATTTAGGCCCTGCACTGGGCTTATCCCAGACTCCAGGGATGGGACACATGACCTAGGCTTAAGCTGGTCTAGTCATTCCATTTCCCCAACCAGAAATGAGCACATAGTTCAATTTGGGCCAAGCAGAGAGAGTGAACACCAGGGCTTGTATGGACAATACTTTAACAGACATTTCCTTTTTGAGTATTATCATGATGTGAACATAATGATGCCTTAGAAGGCAGAGCTTGGAAAGAAGCCAATCCAGGGGAAGAAGAGTGAAGGAACAGACACTAATGAAATTGTTTGAGGCGTAAATCAAGCTACAACTGAAACTAGCACTATCCACAGAACAGGATTTTTCCATCATATGAGCCAATACATGCCTGATATGTTTAAGCCCCTGTAAATTAGATTTCCTGTCACTAGAAACTGAAAGTGTTCTGATACACTACTGGCATTCTGTTTTCCAGCATAGTGCCTGGCAAATATTTGGTGCTCAGTAAATATTTGGTGAATGGGTGCATTATATCATCTTCATGAAGAAATTAAGCCTTAGGGAGGAGCTAAGTAACGTTACAAAGGTTAGTAAACTAATGCATAGTAAAGCTGAAATTTTAAACTCAGATATGTCTGACTCCTGAATGTTGAATGGTGCTGCTGAATGCTCACTGCTGCTAAACTGTATGAGGTAAATGGTCCCACACATCCTATTCCCAGGACACTAATGCAGTGGCAAGATTGCAGAACAGAAGGAAGAGTAGACCTGGGCTACACCTATGAGGGAATGGGTGTACTTCCACACAATTGCATTCTTGCCACTACAGCCACCTCTTCATGCCATCCAGAAATACTGAATTGTGCAGTAGTGTGTATGACCCCTCCCCCAAGTCCAGTACTTCCTTGACCCTTCTTTCCACTTTTGACCTTTTCCCATTCGATTATTAGGTCTTCCCATCCCTATGCACTATGATGCTCTGAAGATGCTTTAAGCAAGCAAAGTACCTCTACCCTTCTGTCTACCACTTTTTCAGTGCATTCTCCTGAATCTACCTGGGATCTTAAAACCCAAAACCTAAAAGTTGTATAATTTGCTGAAGTGTCAAAGAACGTATACTTATATCATAAACTATTGTATGCAAAGTGCACACAATAATAAAGCAAACATATGTGCACAAACCACCAGCCTTAAAAATAGAACATACTAGTAGTTAGTAAGCACTAACATCACCCCCCCAAAAAAACCTAAATTTTGAGTTATAATTGCTTTTTTTCTTTCTTTTTTATTTAAGTATTTACACATTTCTAAATAGTATATTGAGTTTGGCATGGTCTTGAACTTTATAGAAATTTTTTTACATATTGAATATTTTCTTCTGTAACATGATTTTTTCCTTCCTGAAACATGATGTTTGTGAGGTTTTTCCATATGGATGTAGGACATTCATTTATTTTCACTTCGGTATGACATTCCATTGTATGACTAGTTCATAATATATTTTCTAATCCCCCTAGTTGGGGGTTTCTAGTTTTGCTATATGAAACAATGGTATTATTAACATTTTTCTGAAGGATTTTTTCTGGGATATATACCTATGTGGGAGATTCTGAGTCATTGAGATGAGCATCTTTAATTTTTCTAGGTAATACTCCTTGTTGAGCCAATTTATATCCACTGGCAGGGTCTGAGGGTTTATATTTTTGGACATCCTCATCAGTAAGCCACCTTTACTTTTCAATGGATAATATATATGTAAGTATCTAATAGAGGGATTGGGACAGAACAGTAAACACTAAAGAGATGAATAAAAAAGATTCTTCTCACTTTAAGAACCCATGAAGATATCACTAAAGATAGCATGTTTCAATGACTGAGGTTCCTAGAGATGGGCTCAGGTCAGAAAAGTAAAACTGCATACAGATCCCTTTCCTTTAGAAGGCATAGCCTATAAAATTCATTTTAGAAAAAATCAAAAATACTAAAATGTAAATTTTCTGCTCTTACCAGCAAATAAGCTATTCAACAGGAAATTCTGTTAAGGTGAAGATTTCTAAAACACCAGCTAAATTAGGATTCTATTTTATCATTTTAATAAAAATTGTGCTGACAAATAAACATAGGTATACATAAATACGGCATACACATCTAAGATGATTTACTCTGTTGTAAAATCCCCTCCCCTTGAGTGTGGTGGACACTGTGACTTGCTTCTAACCAATAAAATACGGCAAAAGTATTGGGATTTCATTTCCATGATTTTGTTACCTTACGTAAGACTCCATTTTAGCAGACTGGAGAGTGAGAGAGAGACACTCTCTTGCTGGCCTTAAAGAAGCAAACAGCCATGTCGTAGAGAGGGCCATATGACCAAGAACTTCGAGTTAGCCTTTAGGAACTGAGAACCTCAATACTACAACCTCAAGGAACTGAATTCTGCCAACAACCAGTGAGCTGGGAAGAGGACATCAAGCCTGAAATGAAGTCACAGTTCTGGCCAACATCTTGACTGCAGCCTTACAAGATGCTGAGCCAAGTACCTAGTTAAGTCATGCCCAGACTCTTCACTCAAAGAAACAGTGAGATAATAAATGTGTGTTGTTTTAAGCCACTACGTTCATCCTACATTAATAGAAAACTCACACAATAAATTAACCATCAAAGAATTCATAATAAAAATCATCAGGGCAATTGCCATTCATTTTTTGAGGTCAATATTATTTCTCTTGCCATTTATTCCCACATCACTGAAATAAATCCTCATAATTTTGTAATGATAAGCCCATCAAACATGTGTCTTCTCCAACAAGAATATTCTTTGTCTGTGGTCAATTGGGTGCTATGACACCACTTTCCTACAAAGAGTAGAGAGAAGAATCCAGAAAAGATTTTCATCTTGTGGTCAAAACATACATTGATTGTTACTTTTAAGACAAAGTGTTCAGTAGAAACCATTGACATTAGAATGAAGGGGATAGTGAGTCTCAGCTATTTTTCTGTGCAGAATAACGGAGCATCCAGACTCAGTTCACGGCTGGCAGAGTTATTGTGTCTTCCCCAGGGCCATGTGCTGCCTTCAGTATGAAAAGATGTAAAGAAGCTGGTATGAGTGTGAATGGATGTGAGGGAAATTATTTGAGGGGAAATAAATTCAACATGGAAGCTCATTGTTTCTATTATTTTTATTATTTTTATTACTTAACTCTAAATTTATGATGTATATACATGTAAGTATTTGATCAAAGGAAAGGTTACAAGGATAAGTACTTCTTGGCCCATCTATTGGTCTGGGCAGAAAAATATTCTGGCTCAACTATTGGGATAAGATTTAGAAGAATTAAGTTCAAATTTGACTTTTTAAAAGTCAAAAAATAAAGATATATATGTATTAATACAGGGACATGTGTAAGAGAATATACAATTAGATATCAACTAAGAAAGGAGCAGGCTTTTAATATTTTCTTTACACATCTTTGTGTTATTTAACCTCTTACACACAAATTTCTTTTTTAATTTACAAAAAATAATACAAATATACTTTTAAAAGGAGCACTCTACCTAATGAGAAAGGACATTAGGTGTGGAAAGGAACTGCTTCCTCTTTTACTTCTCACATAACAGGAATTTTCCCTTTCAGAAGGGAAACCCATGCCTAAAATTTTTCATTAAAGAAAAAAATCAGTTACAAAGCTATATAGAAAAAGGCTTTTTTCCCCTTTTTTCTGTCTTTTTTTTTTTTATAAAATTTGTAAAGGAAAATTGCTTCCTAACTGAGCCCATGAATGGCAAGTTGCAGCTGAGAATGAATTTTTAATACTTAGTTAAAAGTCCTTGATAATGGAGGTTTATTATACAACCGTTAACAAATCCTTAATTATATCAGTGTTTGCAACAAGTCCAACTGCATTATCCCAGTGGTTCAGCACCTTATGTATATATTATGCCTATCCGATTCAATTAGAGCTCCAACATAATCAATACAGAAAAGACTAAAACAATTAGCTTCCTTTTCACACTCTCAAAGTTTGTCAGAGAGTAGTTTAACAATCTTTATTTCCAATAATTTGGATTGTATGGGCTGCCGTGTTTCCAACATGGTCCATACAATAGATATTATTGTGTAATTTAAGTTTATTCATGTTCATTGTGGTATTTCAGGGGTAGAAACCTAATCCGAAGTGCTCCTTTAAGAATACTAATCGAGAAATCTCACATCTCCAAGTTTAGGCAGCTAGAACTATTACAAACATTGGAAAATGATTAAAATATCTCTGAGGTCCCTTTCTGGAAAATTAGAAACTAGACATGCCAGTTATTTTATTTCTTCACTGAATTCAAGCATGGTTTGATTGAACCAGGATTGTTATTGTTCTGTTTTTGGCTGAAAAATCACTTGCCTCAAATTTGCTTTTACCATATAAGCAAATATAATTATTCAAATATTTAAATATGAATAAAATCTCATTAAATATCAGTACAGAAAACCATGGTCCTTTTTTAATGAAAATGCAAAAGCCCAAGGATGCCTTATTTAGAGATCGCCTGAAATGCGCCCTCCGAAATGTGATTTGAATTCACATCAGAGAAAGCTCATAACAGGACAGCTTTTGTCAACTAACATCTTCTTTGCATCAACTGTGTATCAGTTAAGGAAACAAAGCAATTTTACACCAGAACACTAGGTCGTGATTTGGGTCAGAGCCACAAAGTACAGGGAGCACTAGCTGAGGAGGCAGAAGACCCCAACCATGCCAAGAAGGAGCTGTGGGACCTCAGGCAAAGCATTTCACCCAACAGAAAGTATGTTTCCTCATCCATCAGATGCAGATAGCGATGATTGCCTTCTTTATCTGAAAGTAGTACAAGAAAGCTCAAATAGGATAACAAAATTAGTGGAATCTTCATCTTTCCTCCTCATCTTTCCTATTCAGAATTACTTACTCTGTATTTAGCATGTGCTATTGTATTTTAGTCTACTTACATGTCATTCTTCCCCACTAGATTGCACATTCTTCTAATGCAGGCACTGTGCCTTTTCTTCTTTACATTCCAGTTACTGTAGGATCACAATACATACTTGGGAATGAAATATCAAATTATTGAAATTGCTTTTAGAAAATGACATGCCATATAAATACAAGGTGTTGGGTATGATTTTGCATCAGTATTGACAAAAGTTAGTCTAAAAAGGAAAATCTCTTTTATGAAGTGGTCATTTCACTTTGAAGGACATTTTGTCCTGAATTGATGGGATCCACATTTCCCCCTGAATTCAGCACTATGGCATCAGCTCCTAGACCCAGGCTTCCTCATGGCAAGCTCCTTATAAAACAAGTGCTCTTTATAGTTTATAGTTAGCATCTTTCACTGAATGAAATGCATTCCATGGGGGGATTATGTGTTAAAGGTAATGCAAATAAACCAAATAAAAATAATTATTAAGCTGTAGCCTTTCTAAATAAGGTCCCTATATATAGTCACAAGGATTTAAAGGACAGTTTGCACGTGGGCTCTTTAGTCTCAAACAATCAAAAAGAAAAGAAAAGAAAGGAAAAAACCCTGTATTTCCAACCAGAACTGTGACAAACATTAGAAAAATAGTCTCCTTTTTTTTCTTTCA
>NW_012147189.1:3800271-3834581 GCF_000956105.1 Propithecus coquereli | reverse complement strand
AGCTCCCCAAACCCATATACAATTAATTTGTAGTCACTGACATTCCTTATTACATTAGAAAAAGGTCAACAGAGCGGAGAAGAGCAACTGGTGAGTAATTTTGATGAGAGAAAACATACATTTCAGTTATACTTCATGAAATCATTAAAGTGTCAATTAAAAAAACTTTTAGATTTAAAATATGGGAAATTAGAATGTGGATGACAAAATATTATTATTTTATAAAAGCTATTTGTTCTGAAGCTCCCCAAACCCATATACAATTAATTTGTAGTCACTGACATTCCTTATTACATTAGAAAAAGGTCAACAGAGCGGAGAAGAGCAACTGGTGAGCAAATCAGATGACTAGGAAAGAGAAGAGGTAGCCCAGCTAACTCACTAAAGTATCCAAAATATGAGTGTTCCAAACTTTTTAGCATCACTGATTTTCACCTTTAAATATTCTCCACAAAGGGTCTTATATTGTGAAAGATCCACTTTATGACACAAACTACACTTAATAAATTTTTAATAAATATGAAGTAAGTCTGGCAGCATTGAACTGGTATAATGCCAAGCAAAAGCAAAAGCAAAGACCCTAATTATCTCTATAGACTAATCAAGTTTATATACAAAACTTTCTCTTAGACTTATTAAAGCAGTAAAAAGACTTCCATCACTGCCACCACTTCCACCTGCTCACTCTAGGATCCGTAAGGATTCATACTGTGAACAACTACACTCTAGTAGGAAATCCAGTTTTTTCTCCACGCTGTGATGTCCATAACTCATTACTATTTTGAATACTCGTGACAACAAGAGTCATTGATGAATTCACCTCTTCTCCTCTTTCTGGCACCCAATCTATCAAGACATCCTGCTGAATCCATCCCTACAGAATATCTCCAATTTTCCCATTTCTCTCTGTCTTCTCTCCCACTTCTCCTATTCAAGGTGCCATCATCTTTTTCGTGGACCACCATAACAGCCTCCAACCAGGACTCCTTGCCTCCATCTTCCTCTCTGTAAAATTCATTCTCCACATAGAATTTGGAGTTTTCTTTTTAGTGTGTCAATCAGATCAGGTTTTTCACTTATTTAAGGTTCTTCAGTGATTTCTTGTTGTATTTCAAATAAAAACCAGTCTCTTTACCATGACCTACAAGATGGTATAATGATCAGATCCATTGCTTCATCTTCAACTTCATTTCAAATCATTCCTTCCCTAGACACTGGTCATCAGCCTCATTGTACAGCTTTACTTTCCTCAAAAATGTCAAATGCAAGTGAAGTATCCCAAGAATGGAAAAATAAGCACCACATGTACTCACCAGCAACTGGTTTCACTGATCAACACCTAAGTGCACATATAGGAATAACATTCATCAGCTGTCGGGCAGATGGGAGGGGGGAGGAGGGGATGGGTATATACATACACAATGAGTGTGATGTGCACCATCTGGGGGATGGACACGCTTGAAGTTCTGACTGGGGGTTGGGGGCAAGGGCAATGTAACCTAAACATTTGTACCCCCATAATATGCAGAAATAAAAAAAAATGTCAAATGCATTCTTTGCACTTGCTGTTTTCTCTGCTTGGAATTCCTTTCTCTCTGATCTTTCCATGGCTGGCTCCTTATCACCATTCAAATCATACTTCAAATGGCACCTATTTACAGAGACCTTCCCTGATGTCTCAATCTGTTACAATCTTTTCACACATCTTCTACCACGTTGCATTACTTTTATTTATCAGCATTTTTATCACTATCATCATACTCATTTATTCACTTGGTTGTCAACATCCTTCAATTAGAATATAAGCTCTATGACAATGGGATTGGCACATAGTAGGTATTCAATAAACAATTGTTGAACAGATGAATGAATGCTATAAGCTAATTTTTAAAATTAAACCTTTTTGGGAATACGTCTGATCTCCATCAGATGCGTATATTCATTATGAATGTTCACCTTTGTTCTCTTTTTCTTGTACATGATAGATAATCAATTCTTTGAGTGAATAAATGAAAAAAATCCATAAATCATTTTAGTGCCATCATAGACTTCTGTGCTAGACACAGCGATACAATCTTGGTTGTTTGGGGGAAGAGAGTTTGTAAGTAGAGAACTAAGAAGAAAAATAACAATCAATTCTTGCTTTCCAGTCGAAGAAATGAATGGAAAAAATGAATTATAATATGAAATAGGGTACAATGAATGAAACTGGAAGAGGAAAGGTAAGATTAGGGAAGAGACTGACTGTGAAGATGGGCTGGAGTCCAAGGCATGTGTAGGGATACAATTAAAAAATAAAGCTGAAGGTGTGGAAGATTTGAGTGGCATCTTAATTTTGCAGAAAATAGGAAACTCTTAAAGAAAAACAGATGATAAATTATATCTCTGTTTAGATGTTATTTCCTTCAATAAGCTTTACCTTACCCTCACAGTATTGGTTAGGGGACCCCATGACACTCCTTATTTCCCCATTAATGAATCTGTTACAATGAACTGTAGTTGCCAATTTTCCACTTTGATTTCTCCGTTGTCTGTACGCTCCAAGAAGGCAGTACTGGTGACCTCTTACTTACCATTTTATCCTCAGGGCCTGGCAAGGTACCTAATCATAAAAAGGGCTCAATAAATGTTTTTTTAAAAAACAGAAGACAGAAGCAAAGGAAGAAGAGAAGACAGGAGGAAAGGGCGGAAAGGAGCAAAACAGGGAGGGAGGGGAAGGAAAGCAAGCCAACCTTCTCCCTCCTCCGCACCACTCCTCCCCACCAAGCAGTGAGGTGAGCAGCATCTATTCTGCTGCCCACCATTTGGAAATCTGGATATGGTTCATTTAGTGAGTGCATTTGGCATAATAAACTATTAGAAGCACACCAAATACATCATATTCATAGTTATAAAAAATAAAGCCAGTTCCAACAGTTGTATTTATAGGTTATATCTTTTGCAGGCTTTAATTGAAGAAACATTTTAAACACTTATCCAGATTTCAAAAGCATGTATTAGTCATTGATATAATATATTCTCATACATGTGTTCAATATTTAGGCAATTTACTATTTTTATCTTAATTAAGACTTGTCTTTTTAACTTGCAGCAAGTTAAATCTCATGTATTGTCATAGTCGGAAGTCTAAATTCTAAACTCCATTTGTTTGATAGGGTGGATCCCTACTGTAAAAGCCATTCTTTTGGGAAGGCATTTGAAAATATAAATATATAAGGTGCTTCATTTAAAATTATCCACATATTTAAAACTTGAATCATAAGCAGAAAATGGCATAAAAAAAGAAATTTTAATTCTATTTAGCGTGCACTTTAGTCTTTTATTTTGCATTGGAACAAGGTCACTCAGAAAAACTAAACTGAGTCTATACATGAAACAGCCTGCCTTGTCCTTCCTTAACAAGACTATCCTGACCTTTAGTTGCACTACTTGTTTTGGAAGAACATGTACTGCATAGATAAAATGGTTCCTTGGACAACACAAGAATGGACGATCATAATTTTAAACCCAGATGTACAAAAGTCTTCCTATTCCACAAATCAATGATTTCATTAATATCAGTTCCTTCAGTTATAAAATGTACTTCTAAGTGAAAACAATCAACAATTGATAAGCATAAAAATAATTTACTTATTTATGATATTAGCACACTTTTAAGTGATACTCACTTTTAATTTAGAGTAATGTCAACTACATTGATCATTTATGTGACAAATTAATTTGTTCATGGCTCAAAATTTATCACAAGCCACTTAAGAATTTTTTAAATGAAAGTAGGGTGGCCCATGCCCTCAAAATCAAAATATCATTTCCAAAGAGGTCTCAAAATACATCCATATATATTAAAGTATGTCTAGGCCATTCAATTTTTGGCTCCTGAAAATACAGCTAGTCTTCTCACATCTACACTATAATTCTTGTTTCTTGATAAAATAAATTGATCTTGAGAACAAATGCATATGCATTCAGATTTTTTGTTTGTTTGTTTGTTTTTGCCTTACTGCACTGAGAAAGAAAGGCAGAAGTATGGTATCGAGTGAGTGTAAAATTTAGAATCTGAATTCCTGGCTTTGAGTCCTGGGTCCATCATTCACTGCCTGTGAAATCTTAGGAAACCCATTTCTTCTCCCTGACCCTCAGTTTCTTCATCAGCACACAAGGATAATCATGCATACACTCGTATAATATATCTCAACAGTTTTCATTGAAAATACTATCCTAGGGGCTATGTATAGAGTGCTATATAAATGCTTGTTATTATATTTCTACAATCTTTAAAATTCATTCTTTATTATAGAAAATGTTTTAAACCTTCCAGATTCAAGCAGGATGTTTTTGACAAGTTTTCCAGTCTGGTGTTAGGTTATCTGCACCTAGGTCTAAACAAAGTCATATTGCACAGACTCCACATACTGAGTATTTTCTTTGACATTGACAAATTCCTGGTTGCCAAAGTGTATAGAAGATGAATGCACTTGGGCAAAATAAGAACAGAATAAAAGCAACATGACTTCAGATAGTGTCTAGCAGGCCCTCAATACAACGGTTGAATGAACCTTTTCAATGAGTAAAATGAAGGCCTTTTTGGTCAAGGCTTTCATGGGAAGATAATCTATCAGGGAAATTTTCCCCCTAGTTAGTTTTTAATCCAATTTCCCTCACTATTTCCTGATAAATAAGGAAGGTTTTGCACTGATGTCCCTGCAGCCTCATATCAAGCTAGACTTTACAGTACAATCAGCTATTACAAGCCAAATTTTCCTCTTAAAAGTCAACTTGTCTATATATATTGCCACAACTAGCAACCTGCTTTAATAACTTTTAACCAGTTCAAACATGTAGTAGTCCTTTATGCATCTTAAATCTCCTTCTTTATCACTACATGGGGGAAAAAAATCATGTTTATGAAATAAATCTCTGAGCACACTTTCTCTAAGCAGATTTTGGAATTCTCCTAAAATAAAAATATGAAGAGCCATGGAAAATGATTGGGATAGCTAGGAGACCAGAGTTGGCACTAGCGAATGCCAACTAATACAATTTTTATGAAGTAAATATATTCTTTTGCTGGTTTTAAAAATGAATTACAGACATTGAAATGTAATTCCTTTTTAGGCAATTTTTGAAACTGTAATGGATTTAGAAAAGACATTTAGAAAAAATAGACCTATCTGACATCTGTGACTTTCCTACCTTAATACCAGTTCCTGGGTCTGCTGTTCGGCCCACGTTTACTGTATGCTTTTTACTTGGTCTGGTGCATGAGTATGGCCTTTTTCATACTTAAAAATGAAATCAACTACATTGCCATGGTGGTGTCCCTCCCACCATTAGTATCTGCCTTACACAGTTCTGTCTTGTTATGGTTCTAGCAGTTGTATGTATTTCTTTCTCAGAAATTGTTAAAAAGGAATAGAGGTTTAGCAGACTGGCAATGGGAAAACAGTCTGAAAATTACAAGGGCAGAAGTTGAACAACACTGTATGTTGTTTTTATAAAAATACAAATAACTGAGAACAATTTGTAAAAGGCAGACATATCTTAAATAGAGAAATCCCAACGCTGTAATCTTAAATTTTGGTAGTTGTGTATAGTTTGTTATTATCATTCAATTGTATTAATGGTAAATGATTTCCATATTCATTAGATTCCATATGCAGTCTGAAAGACCTGGACATATGAAAAATGGAAATAGATTTTCTTAACTGTTGGCAAGAAATAGATAGTGCTTTATAATTGTTGTTATATTGTTATCCATGTTAGTGATGGTGGTGGTGAGGTAATTTTGGTTTTGTTTGTTCATTTTTTCATTATAACTGAATGTGCAGCAAAATTAGGTGTAAAACTGAATTTCAGACTTTCTTCTTTATAGATTATAATAAATTTTTGGTTATCTTTCAAGATATATACTTATATAAACATACCATTTATATTTTAAATACTATGAAAATTTAATTAAGTGGTAAGGTCAATACAAAAACCAAACTATATACACAAGAGCTATTAGAAATCTTTATGCATTTCTTTACAGAATAAGCCATAGAAAATATGTGATAATTATTTATAATATACACTTTATATTTCATGTGTTTCCTACAGCAACATCAACAATCCTATAAAGAAAATAAAGTTTCAGACATACCATTTGTCCACAAAAGACAGTTGTTAAATTAATGGATGAAAGAATGTGTGAATGAATAATTACCAGAAAAGAAAATTAAGCTCATTTACAAATAATTCATCCAACAAAGGACTAATATCAAGAATATACAAGTATCTTAAACAACTCAACAGCAAAAATATAATCCCATTAAAAAGTAGGCAAAAAATCTGACAGACATTTCTCAAAATATGACATATAAACGGCTAAAAAGTATACGAAAAAATTCTCAACATCACTAAACATCAGGGAAATGCAAATCAAAACCACAATGAGATATCATCTTACCCTGGTTAGAATGGCTATTATTAAAAAGATTTAAAAAATAACAGGTGCTGGCGAGGATGTGGAGAAAAGGGAACTCACACATTATTAGTGGGAAGGTAAATTAGTACAGCCATTGTGAAAAACAGTATGACCATTTCTTAAAAAAATAAAAATGGAATTACCAAACAATCCAGCAATCCCACTACGAGTATTTTTCCAAAGGAAAGGAAATCAGGAAATCAGTATATCAAAGGGATACTATAATAGCATATCCATGTTTACATATTTACTGTAGCACTACTCACAATATCTAAGGCACGGAATCAACCTAAGTATCCATCAGTGAATGAACAGATGAAGAAAATGTCCGTGTGTACACATGCACATACACACACACATAATCGAATACTATTCAGCCACAAAAAAGAATGAAATCCTGTCATTTGTGACAACATGGATAGAACTAGAGGTCAATATGTTAAGTGAAATAAACTAAGTACAGAAAGACAAATATTGCATGTTCTCACTCATATGTAGAAGCTAAAAAAGTTGATCTCATGGAGGTAGATAGATATTAGAGGCTGGAAAGAGTATGGGAAGAGGGGAGGATTAAGAGAGTTGGTTAATGGGTACAAACATACAATTAGATAAAAAGAACAGGCTGGCTGGGCATGGTGGCTCATGCCTGTAATCCTAGCACTCTGGGAGGCGGAGGCGGGTGGATTGTTTGAGCTCAGGAGTTCAAGACCAGCCTGAGCAAGAGCAAGACTCCGTCTCTACTAAAAATAGAAAGAAATTAGCTGGACAACTAAAAATATATAGAAAAAATTAGCTGGGTGTGGTGGCGCATGCCTGTAGTCCCAGCTACTCAGGAGGCTGAGGCAGGAGGATCTCTTGAGCCCAGGAGTTTGAGGATGCTGTGAGCTAGGCTGATGCCATGGCACTTTAGCCCGGGGAAGCAGAGTGAGACTCTGTCTCAAAAAAAAAAAAAAAAAAAAAGAACAGGTTGTACTGTTCAATAGCAGGGTAGAATGACTACAGTTAAAACACAATGTATTGTATATTTCAAAATGAAGAGAGGCCTTGAAATGTTCCCAATTCATAGAAATGATAAATACTCAAGTTAGCAATCACAATGAATGTACACATGCCATGTGATCATCGCTACTATATAACTTGTTTAATTTCTTAATTGAAAGCAACTGTGTATATTTTTAAAGTCCAATGCAAAAAAAACAGTGCAGATTGGGGGACAAATAGCAAATAAATAAATTAATTAAATAAATTTTAAGATGTTAGTCTTGAACACAGATATTTCTACTCTAATTTCATTGGTCTTTTGACTTCCCTATTATTCCCTTTCCAACAACTGACATCGCCTTTCATCCACTCTTCTCTGCTGTGGGTTTAAGATATCCAAGGCAAGTAAGGTCCAACACAATTTTCAGGCTTACCGACCATATGTGAACGTTAATTTACAGCATTTGCTCCTTAGACTCTGGTCAAATCTGGACTTTGGGAAACATCCTGGGAAAAGGATACATAGAGATTTGCATACTAAAATCAGAGTAGAAGAGAAGAAAACAGGGAGTACTTTCTGATTTCAGAATAGAATCAAAGAAAACTACTGTACTCACCTTCTACTCATGCTGGTGATTCCACTAAAAGCAATCACAGCATTGGCAATCCTGGTCTTCCCCAAGAAAGAACAGAAAAGTTTTGGTTCTTTCCTGAACTCAGTTCTCAACCAAAAAGACCTAATCAGTTAGGGAGTAGGTAGAAAGTAATGTGTTTCAAATTGCATTCAATTATTATTATATATTATACACTGAAGTTTACACATGATTTAACTTAAGCAAAAGTTAAAGTCAATTCAAGCTTATCCTTATAATAAAACCACCCTTCATACGCATCCAAGTATTGCTTCTCAAGACTCAGAGATTGGGTGGAGAAATAACTCAGTTTGTGAATTGCTTAGAATAGAGTTTGTCTGGATGTGTCTATGGGAAGGTTAAAGTCTGGAAAACACTCTCCCAGACAGATAGGTAGGAAAGTGATTCCATAACCTGCCAAAATATCTTGTATATATTTCCCAAAACCTGTAAAAAGAAAGAGTTAAACAGGCTTTCTCAAGAGCCACTGATTTCCCAAAGGATGAGAGATGAGAAAGAAGCAACACTTAAATGAACTTAGTTGCTCTGGACAATTAACCCTGTGGATCAAGAGGGATTATTCTTGTATAATCATCTTGCCGGAATTTAAGATTAAAGTAAACATGAGTAACTGGGAAATATTATGTTGCATATGAGTTCCAAGTATATTAATTCCATCTTAGTCAGTATTCCTTAGGTATGTTTGGAGAGTGATGGCATTTTTTCCCTAGGAAAATTAAAAAAAAAAAGGGGTGGGGGTTTCCTAGGCAAGGAATTCCATCATTTCTGAACTTTTACAACTATGTGCTCTACCTATCATTTTCATATGCTTCCTTAACCAGCAAATGATGTGGTAAAATTGTGGGTAGCAGCAGCATGAAGAACAGAACCATTTTAATTTCTCCCATCTGGCATATTAGCATTAATAAAAGATGTTTTAAAAGAGAAGCCTTGAAAGGCTTTCACCTCTTGATTTAACAAGATAATAAGGAAAGCTTGCAATCTGCCACTAAATATAACTGATAAGAATAAGAGTGAGTATAATGTGATGATCACCAAGATTAACCTTTGAGATAATTTTTAAAACCCTGCTGATTACAATACAATCATGTTAAGACTGGTACGAAAACAGTTGTTGTTACTTTTTAGAACAAATACAATAGGAAAAGTTCCATTTCGTCATAATATAGACTGCATAGATTAATAGAACCAAAATTGAGAAGATACCTACACCTGCCTTATCTGTAAACTGACCACAGTAGATTTCGCTCCCAATGGAGTAGTTGCCTTAGTATTACTACTGAATCATTACATTGCTGGTTTAGATAAAGTACAGCATAATATTGACAGTATATTTCTATATTTATCTGTTTCATCTAATTTTTTTGTTATTACACTACCACCCCCCTTGCTTACACCTCATTAATATTTTCCCATTTACCCTGGATTTTTGATGGGACAGGGGAAGACTGTACTTATCCTGGCAATTTCTCAATTAAAATGGGATTTGGGGATCATATTTTTCTTAATTGGAGAATTACCTGAGTGGTTTGTCCAAGTTTTTCATAGTTTTTCTGGCTGATCTTTTTGACCACAACTATATTTCAAAAAAACAACATGCATTTCAAAAACTACACAGAGTAATAAGAGGAAGGGATCACAAGGGAGTTTAACACAAATGTAAACTCAATTCATTTCTTCAGCTAATCTTTGTGAATCAGGTAAGATATTTCAGATGGTTATCTTAGAGGATAAGGAAACAGTCTGGGAATAAAAATATGCTTACAAACATTCTGTTTCTACTAAAACCAATCTATAATAGGGCCAATAAGGTCATCTGCTGATCCCAACATCAAAAAGCACCTAGAAATACAAGAACTGGCTTGCTTACATAAGTCATACCCATATTATTCTCTACCTACAGTGAAGGCCTAGTTTTGTTTTGATTTATTTTGGTTCGGTTATTCAAGGTAAAATTTGGTAATATGCAGGTTAGAGCTTAGAAGTGAATGAGAGAAGAGATTCCTAAAATATATTTAATGCAAATTCAAAGTACCTATAGGACAGGGAATTTATTTATATAATGAATCAATAAGCACATAGGGCTTGTTAGTTTAGCTTTTGCACGTATGGTATCCAATCCTCAAGGCCACCTTTGTACTACAAAGACACAAATAAACCGTTAGCAATCACAATGAATGTACACATGCCATGTGATCATCGCTACTATATAACTTGTTTAATTTCTTAATTGAAAGCAACTGTGTATATTTTTAAAGTCCAATGCAAAAAAAACAGTGCAGATTGGGGGACAATAATGAGAATTCTGTGCACAGAATGAGGCTGAATGTGGCCCATACGAGGAATGATAAACTCATGGTAACCATGGAAGATTTTTGTTTTTAGACAGACTCAATTAATCAAAATCATTTGGCTAGATTTTTTTTTAGATTGAAGAATCCAATTACAAAAAAAGTATCCTACTCAGGATAGAGGGCTATGAGACTATATAATTAAATGCCTGAAAATTAGAAAATATAAACAGTCTAAAAAGTCTTCATATGGGGAAAACAGAGGGTTGAATTTTGTAAAATACCTGGGAAGACTCATAATTTTTCACCTACTATATGCAGTATTATTTTCAGTAATCTCAAAAGTAAGCACATTTCTTTTTTGTTGTTTTCTAAAAATCTAAAAATAATTTAAAGCTGAGTAAATGCATCATTCACTAACAGCAATAAGAAGTACTATATTTTAGATGCAAAGGTTTATATGTATCCTAAAATCCTTTTATTTTTTCTATCAACTTTATTATTAATAAGAACCGATAAATCTTCTAAGTAGTACATTATAACCCCTTTCATTAAGAGAAAAATAATTGTATTTCTTTGGAAGACAAGGAATTAAAATTGAACAAGGAATATTGGTTAATTTTTTTAAAGTTCGAGGAAAAGAACAAACACTTTCTGCTTTCTGCATTTCAAAGACTTTTTAAAAATACTAATGGAAAAAGAAATTTTAAAAAGATTATCTCTAAGCTTCCATCTTTTGCAAAATAAAGAATACTTGATTCAAAGTCGTCTAACTAAAAGGCGTTTTTAAGAAAGTCTCCAGTGGACAATTATTTTCTATGGATCTGTCCTCAAGTCAAGTTTTTCTGGAAAACTTGGGATGCCCTTAATGGTGAATTTCTCAAGAACTATAAATAACTTTAATACAGTGTCTATAATGGGGATAAATCATAAAGCTAAATTCTTTGTTGAAAAAAACCACAGGATACGTATGTTGTTCACACTGATTGAATGGCTTTGATTTTGTTGAGAAGAAGCTGGACTGATGAATTCAGGTTTCCACTTCTATTAATGTTTCTCCAGCCAAAAGGTATGAATGAACCACTAACAATTCATCACAACTACTGGGAAGATTATGCAAAGAACATTCCGTGTTCATTTCATATTGGTAAATTCATATCAACTTTATATATGAAAAGTGATATAAATAATTCTCTATGCCAAATATATTTCTGAATTACAATTCACAAAACACTAACCCTATTAAAACAAAAAGATAACACAAGTTATCTTGAAATAAAAAGCAATAAATAGCATTGAAAATTTAATTTATGTCAGATCTTAGTTTTTAAATGCAAAAAAAATAGATGAAAAGGAAACACCTTGAATAAATGTCTGTTCTAGAACTGGGTAAGGAAAATACAAGATAAGGCTGGAACGATTTGTAGTACTAGAACAGAAAACGAAGAATTATAAAATGTGCAAAAGGGACATAGGAGCCAACCTGAAAGAGTCCCCAAAGGCCAAAGCTAGAATAATTTGAGCAACAAATAAATAATGGAGTATTGGATGATAGCCCAAATATACACCCATGTGCCCATATTGATGTAAATAAATGATTGAATAAACAAATAAATAGCAAGAAGAGACAAATTCTTAGAGAAGAATTCCAAATAATATATGTAGATATTCTCCTCCAGGAGGTGGGGACTAATTCTCCTCCTCTTGAGTAAGGACTGGAATTAGTGACTCACTTTCAATGAACAGAATATGAAATAGGAAAAATAGTAACTTTGCAGTGGAGAAAACAAGCAAAAACTACCTTAATAAGCAATGAAGATTAGCATCTTCAGTGATGCCATGTGGATATCATGTACCCCCAATATGATGTGATGAGAAGGGCACCCCACCTCTGTAATGTTCTTTAGAAAACTCATACCTCTAGTGTAATAGTGATAAAGACATCACACAAACTCAGATTGTGGACCATTCTACAGGATACCTGGCCAGTACTCCTCACAACTCTCAAGGTAATGAAAAACAAGTAAAGATTGAGAATCTGCCATAGTTCAGAGGAAACTGGGGAGACGTGACAATTAGATGCAATGTGTTATTCTTCACTGAATCTTGGAACATTAATGGAAAACCAGTGAAATGTGGGTAATATGGAGTTCAGTTAATAGGAATATACCAATGTTGGTTTTGAGAAATGTACTGTGGTGATTGATATAAGACGTTAACAATAAGGAACAATAGTTGAGGAGCACACAGGAACTCTGTACTATCTTTCCAACTTTTCTATAAATCAAAAATTATTCCAAAATAAAAAGTTTAATTAAAAAGCAATTACACATAATTAGAGAGCCCAGTAAAAACTCTTGCACATATGGTCAAATGATTTTTGAAAAAGGTGCCAGGATCATTCATTCAGTGAGAAAAAGACAGTCATTTCAACATATAATGTTGACAAAACTGGACATCCACAAGCAAAATAATGAAGTTGGACCCTAACCTTATACTATATATAAAAATTAACTCGGATGTATCAAAGACCTAAACATAAAAGTTAAAACTTAGAAGAAACCATGGAGAAACCATGTTTCCTGACATGAATTGGGCAATGATTTCATGGATGTTACATAAAAAGCACAGCCAACAAAGGTAAAATAAATTGGACTTCATCAAAGTTAAAAAAGCTTTGGTGCATCAAAAGACACTAGGAACAAATTGAAAAGGCAACCCACGGAATGGGAGAAAATATTTGCAAATCATATAGCTCATAAGGGATGGATATCCAGAATATATAAAGAACTCCTACAACCCAGTAACGACAAAAACAAATGACCCAGTTTTAAAAAGGACTTGAGAAGATATTTCCCCAAAGAAGATATACAAATCGCCAATAAATGGATGAAAAGATGCTCAACACTGCTAATTATTAGGGAAATGTAAATAAAAAACTATATGAGATACCACTGCAGATCCATTAAGATGGCAATATAAAAAAAGAAAAAGAAAATAACAAGTATTGGCAAGGATGTGGAGAAATTGTAACCCTTGGGCATTGCTGCTGGGAATATAAAATAGCGTCACTGTTGTAGAAAACTATGGCAAGTCCCGAAAAATTAAACACAGAATTACTATATGATCCAGCAATTCCGCTTCTGAATATATATATAAAAGAAACGAAAACAAAGGCTTCGACATGTATTTGTACACTCACACTCATAGTGCCATTATTCACAATAGCCAAAAGGTATAAACAACCCACGTGTCTATTGATGGATAAATGGATAAACCAAATACAAACTATACATACAAAAAATATTATTCAGCCTTATAAAAGAAGGAAATTCTGACACGTGCTACAAAGGAGTTGAACCTTGAACACATTATGCTAAGTGAAATGAGCCATCACAAAAGGACAAATATTGTGTGATTCCACTTGTATTAAATACCTACAATAATCAAATTCATAAAGAGAAAGTAGAATGGTGGTTGCTAGGGCTAGGAGAAGGGGAGCAGAGGGAGATAGTGTTTAAAGAGTACAGAGTTTCAGATGGTGAAGATGACGTTACGGAAGTGGATGGTGGTGATGGTTGCGTAAAAACGTGAATGTGCTTCATGCCACAAAACTCTATACATAAAAATGGTTAAAACAGTAAATTTTATGTTATGTATTTTACCACAGTAAAATATTTTTAAAAATTGTCATAACATATTTATTTTTTTACCTATCTTAATTATTTGAGATTATATAGATAGATGATAGATAGATAGAGTTGTGAATGTTTCCAGAGACAGGGGTCAGTTTGCTGAACATAAACAGCAATCAGAAATTGAATTATAAAACTAGTCATCATTAGAAAGTTAAAAAGTGCCAAAACCAGGTAAAGATATATTTATTAAACATATGAGAAAGTTAGCAATAGACACATTAAGCTTGTAAGAAATCTCTAGAGTCTCTAGAGATTAGTAATAGCTAACACATTATTAACTTTTTTTAAAAAAACAATAGGATGTCACACCTTAGTTTTCTTGATTCCAACCAAAATAACAAAAATAAAAGGTGAAGATGATAATAAAATATCCTTGCATATAAGTAAAAATACTTTGTTAAACATTTTATCTTTGTTGAGATATGTACTTAAAATATAACATAAGTGGAAATAATAAACTAGGTTGAAGAAAACATCTGGGAAAAAGTAGTAATTTTTCAACTTTTTCTCTTCTCCTTAGGATTTTTGTTTTGTTTTGTTTTCTGGATGTGACTTTTCCCCCTCTCTCTCCCAAATTCCATCTTTCTCATTGTTTCTCCAGTCAGTCAATTAATAAGAGCCAGAGAGATTTTGTCTGCCAGGTTTGCCAATGGCACGTCTTTAGAACATAAAAATTGAAAGGAAGAGTTATTCATTCGTTCACTTCTTATTTAAAAGGTACTTATTAAGAACCTAATTATTAAAGATTTGTCCTTATTACTATGCTGTAATCAAATGTTTTGTTTCTGGTCTTATTTTGCCATATAGTATAAGTCTTCTCTTTTCTATTAGTATTGTTTTTTTCTTTTCTCTTTTCCAACCACCAAACCCTTTTTCTCAAACCTTACGAAAGTTCCTTTTGATGAATCATTTCTTCCTAACAACTCTGAATCCTGCATGCCAGCACATAGTAGGTGCTCAGTAAACACATGTGGAATGAATGAAAAGAGCTGAATCTTGATGCTCTCTCACCATCAATTGTGTGCAGAATGATAGTTGCACTCTCCAGGGTTATAAAAACTTCAAACATAACCAATTAACTACTCTCAAAACATTTATAAATGGTAAGTTTCAAAGTTCAATTGAAAACAAAATCATATTTATACAAAAATCTGCTCTCACATGTTCTTCAAATTTATTAGATTGTAAGTAACTTCTTTTAAAATCCAAAAAACAATTACAATGCTTGGTGTACACTGTCTGTGTTTGATTACTAAGTTATCAATCAATGCTGAAAACATTCAACATTCAACATTGTTTAAATTTCACAGAAGTCTAGCAAAGGGAAAATAAGTATACATCTGGTTAATTCTCTGAGTTATAAATTTACAATTAAAATTTGACCAAGCTTTAGATACTTAAGAGCTTAATTAACCATATAATTCTGAAATATGCTACAAGGATTCTATTATAGAAAGTGCATGGTTATAGGTACATAGCTAAATCATGACAAATCCTGCACATCAAATCCTACATTTATTTAAATTACTTTTTTTTTTTTTTGGTAAAAAAGGCTTACCCTTGAATCAGAGACATAATATCTTAAAACATACCATATGTCTTTTCTTTTATAGCACATGTTAAAAAGCAGCCTTACTTACAGTCAATGTATTGTTTGGTTTCTTCACTGCCACTTCCTTTACTGTGCTAGTGCTACAGCAGAGTTATCCCTGTACCTTTGTGGAGGGTGGGGATCAAGTTACTGGACAGAAGGCTCTGAAGAGTCCTGCAAATGTTAAGTGGCTGCCACAGGGCATTAACCAGAATCGACACCATGTATTTGCTGTTCTGTTAAGGAAACAACATAAAGGAAGATTTCTTTTTTTTTTTAATTATAGTATCAAATATTTCTAAGATATAAATGCTCTTCTAGTTTAGTGACTATAAAGGACATTATTAAATACCAAGTGAAGGGAAATAAGGAATAAAATAATTATTAACTTACAATCTTCCATTTATTATTTTTGTCCAACAAGTCAAAAATAATGATTACTTTTCTTTTCAATAAAAGTGGGAATAATGTACTATTTATCAGATTTATCAGTCATGTAACTATAGGATCCTAGGAAAGGTCTAAGGCTGAATCCCCTACGTGGACTCACAGTGCTCATCTTGTTCTGAGGAACTGAATTTCTGGTTTAAATTCATTCAGGACATTTTAGTCTCATTTGATTATTTAAAAAGTACTGCAAAATAGATCATTTTCTTTAATATCTGATTTTATATCCCTCATTCTTTTTCTTTTCATCTTCAAATTTCCAACCCATTAATTTTATTTAAAATAAAATGATTTTTTTTTCTGTAGAAGATTTTATTCAACCTGGCTTAATATACAGTATTTTCTTTTATTCAAGGCCTTTTACTCCAGCCATGCTTAAGCTTTGTTTCTCTTTTTCCCTTCTCTGCCTTTATAAACAATCCTAGAGACTCCAGATAAACTCTTTATCCAAAATCATACAGCAATATCATCAGTTCTCTATAAACCCATTCCCATAAAATATGCTTATAAGAAAAATAAATAAAAATGTAAAATAATCACAATATACAACCCTATTTTTACTGTTTCTTCTTAGAATATAATTAGATAGCAAGAATCATATTTGGATAGCATTTGTTCAAAAACCAATTGGTAATCATCTGCTATTGGCATGTGACATTTTTAGGTACTTTAGAAGAAACAAAAACACATGACCACTATCCTCAAGGATAATTGAATTACAAATCAGTCATTAATAGAAGAATTAAAATTCCTCCAAATTATAGTAAATTTAATGGAGTATTAAGAATTAAGATTTATAAAAAGTAATCACCTTCACTGTTATGTTTTTAACACATTAGACTTCTAAAGTCATCTTTAATTCTTTGCTTCCTTGCCAGAGCTTCACATTTTACCCCTTTGTCCTCTCATAACCTCCTTAAAGACCTCCAACCCCTTCTACACTTCTAGAAAGATTTGCTTGTCATTCTTAAATAAAATACACACACACACACACACACACACACACAAACAGACAGATTGGTGACATTACACACTTATGCTTTCCAAACTGAGGTGTTTTAGCATCCCGATTCTACAATCATTTTACACATTGCTAATTGAATCTCTTTCCAGCCTCCAGAGCAGCTATTCAAAAGTGTCACTAGCCTCACTCATGTCCATGGCCCCTCATTCCCGTCCTCATACTGCCTGCCCCCAGTCACACACAGGAATTAGAGGCTATTAGGATAAACTTCCTCTACTCCCATATCTACTCAGCATCTCTTGTCTCTTCATAGCCCCCTTCTACCCTCAAACACACATCTGTATATTTATCTGGCACTCTCTCCTGCCTTCCTTAGATCACAGATGGGTCCCTTATAAATTAAAAAATTGCATTGTCCCTCAGCAGTGCTCCACATATTGTTACTTTTCCTAGTCAGCTTTTACTCTTCAGGGTAGTTCTTCAAAACGTTTACCCTCACCGCTTACCCTCTGCCCACCATTATCCCCTTGAGCTCAGCCAATAACTTCAGGAACTCAGACTTCATGAGAAAAGGGCAGCCATGTGAAATGAAGTTCAGGGTTTCCTCAACATATTCCTGCATATGTATACACACATATAAACTTAACTCTTCCGGTGCCTATATTTTACTAAATGTTTTTGTTCTCAGAGAGAAAGATGTGGTTCCTTCCTGTCAAGGCTAATGCCTCTCCTAGAATAATAATCACATTTCCTCCTACCTTATAAAAATCATTATCTTTTTCCGTTATGTTCAAACTCTCCCTCTGTGGATATCTTTCTTGCCTCTACTCCCTTGATCCATTATTCTTTGACTTTTGGTCCCCACTTGACATCTCCGGATATGGTTAAGATTAGCAATAACCCCTAGTTGCTAAATCCTTATCTACTGACTCTCTTCTTCCTCACAGATTTGCCCTCCCTTTACTTCCATTATACCATTTTCTCCTGACTTTTCCTTTAAGTCTGACTCTATTTTCCTTCTCTCTATTTTTTCCTACTCTTCATTTGCCTGCCTCGTAAATGCTGGAATTCCTCAGGATTTGATCCTCTTCTCACTCACTCTATACACACTCTCTAAGGGGCAAGATATTTTGATATCAATGTTTTAGAGACATCCTTTTGACATAGCTTCTTTGACTCTATGGTTTTGATGTCAAGGATATTTTTAATAATCCCCTCAAAAAATTATTAAATGTTATCTTTTTAAAAATTACCAGCTATGATCCTCCTGCCTATAAAATGGATGCAACAAAATGGTTTCATCCAGATATTCCACGAATGAAAATGAGAACATCAACTTAACCAAATCAAAATGTCTTCTTCACACCCTTAGTGATCTAATCTTACTAATAGTCCTTTCTGCATGATGATGATTTCAGTGTAGTCCCAGATTTCCTCTCTCTTTGATCTAAGGCTCACATTTTTAATAGTTTACTAGGCTACATAGATGTCTACATAGATGCCCTACTGGTTCCTTTAAATCAGCAAATCCAAAACTGGACTCATTTTATTCTCTTCCCAAACTATCCATGCCCCTTATAATCCTCTCTTGGTTAACAGCACCAAGATAAGCCCAGCCACCCCATTGAGAATCCAAGAACCATCTCTGATTTTTCATCTTTTCTCTTTTCTCACATTCAAAGTTCATTAATTTCAGTTATGCTTTCCTTAAAAGAAAATCTGTCAAATTTTCCCCAACTTTCTGTCTCCAGTATATTGTTAGAATTTAAAGCCCTCATTATTTTTGGATGCTTCTAAGTAGTCTCTCCATATAATTTGCCCATTCTTCAGTCCCTGCCCCATGTGATGGTCTGAAGCATCTTTCCAAGAGCAAATGTGATTGTGTTGCTTAAAACTGGTACCAGTTTCCTACTGCCTAATGGAAAAGGTTCTGCTCATCTTTTCAGAGCCATCATTTGCCACTTCCCCACGTGCATCCTGAAATCTAACCCCATCAAACTAAGCACAATTCTCTTAACAAGTGCAAACTTAACGGCTCCCTGTTTTGCAGATGATCTTATTTCTTCCTGCCTCTATCTATCTAACGAATGTCTAATTAGTTCAGTATTCCCATTACACCTTAAATACACCTCCAAGATTACATGTCTCATACACTATTGCAATAATTTTTAAATGTCTTCCTTTTCTTCTGCTAAAGTTGTTTAAGGAATAGTATCTTGCTTGTCATTGGATGTCAAGTGCATAGCAGAGTGCTGACATTTGGTATTCACAAAATTTTGGTGAAGAAATAAACACAATCACTATGCACACTTGAATAGTATAATATTTCCTGATTACATTCCTTGGAGAAAATAGCAAGTCCATGGAAGAGAGAGGTGAATGTATGCATGTGACTGAATTTGAAGAGCAATACTTTGTGATGGTACTGGATTTCTGACATGCAAGAAACAAGTTCTTTTAACCAGATTCTCATTTTATTGCTCCATTTAGTTAGGATTAGTCTCATGTTTTTGTCAAATATTTCATCTGCAAGGTCAATCACTGAAAATTCAATTTCCTTTTTTCAAAATTCTTAACTTTTAATTTTTATGGATACAGAATAGTGGTACATTTTTATGGGGAACATGTGATATTTTGATACAAGCATACAATGTGCAATGATCAAAACAGAGTAACTGGAATATCCATCATCTCAAGCATTCATCATATCTTTGTGTTAGGAATATTCCAATTCCACTCTTTTAGTTATTTTGAAATAAACAATAAATTAACTATAGTTACCCTACTGTGGTGTCAAATGCTAGATTTTATTTCTTCTTTGTAACTATACTTTTGTACCTATCCTTTTTTTTTATTTCAGAATATTATAGGGGTACAAACGTTTTGGTTATATCGATTGCGTTTGTACTGCTTGAGTCAAAGTTATAAGTGTGCCCATCACCCAGGTACTGTACATTGTACCCATTAGGTATGATTTCACCCATGCCTTCCTCCCCACTTCTACCTGCATGATTTCATTGAGTTTTACTAACATCTGTGCACATGAGTGCTGATTGGCTAGTTTCAATTTAACAGTGAGTACATGTAGTGTTTGTTTTTCCATTCTTGTGATACTTCACTTAGGAGGAAGGTCTCCAGTTCCATCCAGATTGTAGCAAAAGGTATTAATTCATTTTTTATGGCTGAGTAGTACTCCATGGTATACATATATCACATTTTATTATCCACTCATGAATTGATGGGCACTTGGGTTGATTCCACATCTTTGTGATTGTGAATTGTGCTGCCCCATTAAAAAGTGTGTAAAAGACATGAACAGTAGCTTTTCAAAAGAAGATAAACTAATGGCCAATAAACACATGAAAACATGTTGAACATCACTAATCATCAGAGAAATGCAAATCAAAACCACAATGAGATATCACCTAACCCAAGTGAGAATGGCTTTTATCAAAAAGTCCCAAAACAATAGATGCTGGTGTGGATGTGGAGAGAAAGGAATGTTTATACACTGTTGGTGGGACTGCAAACCAGTACAACCTCTACAGAAAATAGTAAGGAGATTCCTCAAAGAACTAAAAGTAGAACTAGCATTTGATCCTGTAATCCCACTACTAAGTGTTTGCCCAAAGGAAAAAAAGTCATTTTATCAAAAAGACACTTGCATTAGAATGTTTATTGCAGCACAATTCAACTTTCTTTTGAAGATTCTCTTTTAAAAGTCCCTTGTAATACAATCACAAATGAAAAAAATGTAGGTGAAGGGACAGTATAATTGTTTAAAAATAATCATGACAAAACAGTTTTCAATGTGGTTATTAACTTACCCAACACCAATAGTTCACTAGTTTTGATTTTTAAAAAGTTACAAAAAATAAACCTTGCTTTATCAAGATTTTGAAAGCATTTAATTTTTCAGTGTTGCAAAATAGTCTTGATCAACTGTTTTTTCCCCCATAAGGTTCTACTTTAAGACCTCCATATGCTCAGTTTTAATAATCTGCTTCCAAAACCAGGAACCATTCCAAATATGAGTTATGGAAATATTGTGCTTCTTATTAAAAACAACATGAAAAGAAATATCTGAAGCCCAGGTATCAATCTGCAAAACACATAGTGGCAGGTCCATGTGAAAGGTTTTGTATGAAGAATAACTGCTTAAAATCACTTTTACTGAGGCAGTTTAACTTGTTTCACTAGAAGTGAAAATTGCTATGACAAATATATCACTATGGAGGTCAAATGGTAATTTGCACATGCTAAACAGCTCAGCAGGAAATTACATGTGATCCTGGAAATCACTAGCGTTCCCACCAGAAATCATTTTGGAAGACATGGAGGTCACATGGATTGTGTTAGGGATAAAACTCTTTCAAACACATGTTCTACCCTCCCCCTTGGGAGGAAAAAATTGAAAGGTATGAAGAGAGGTATGATCAAGGTATTTGAAGTTGGAGAAATGCTGTAATTTAGTGTAGAGAAAAGGGAACCAGAGAAAAGTGTCATCTGAGAGCAGTAAAAAAATTCTGCTTAACTTACTTGAATCTTCTATTACTATTTTATCACTTGATGTTAGTAAAATGCAGTTATGTTTACATATTTTCTTATCAAGGAAAATACGATATGAAAAAAGATGAAATATTCCTGAGATAATTAAAATGTCATCTTGAAAGGAGTTGATATGTTATCTTAGCAGATTCACTTCACCCGTGTATTCCTTCTACGAAAGGTAAGATTTGAGTTAGTTGTCTGGTGCTGTGGTGATATGAATGGGTGTACAATGGAAAGGGAAGGGCATTTGCAGTCTCCTTTCTTCTTATATTTATATGTTGACGAAGTGCTGCATCCTGCTAATGATCACAGGTGAACAGAAGATTGTGAACACTGTGATAAAAACTGCCCAAAAGTACTGATGTGGTTTCTTTCTTCCAGTGGTAAAGCCCTGTGAAAAATTTCTCGGGACAAGACTCTCAGGAAAGAAACAATACTTTTTCTTTTGACAAGGACTTAATAACTGTAACTCTCTCTCATCCTAAAAAGGTTTTACTTCTCATGTTTTCCTTTTCTTTTCCTCAGTCTTGGATAAAGTTTTCCACCTCTGGAAATATGCTCATCCACTGATTTATTCTTAACTGAGCACATATTTTGTCCCAGGGACTATGTTGTGTTGGGGAATAGTTGTGGCCAAGATATGCGGTTGCTCTTCTCAAGAAGCTGTTGGTTTAATGGGAAGTACAGATGAGGGTGATAAGTACTAAAAGAGGAGAACTTTAAGTTGCTCAGGGAGCACATAACATTATCACTTAGTCCAAGTTGAGTGACCAGGAAAACTTCCTGGAGGAAGAAAGATCTAAGCTAAAACCTAAAGAGCGTAGGAGTGAAAGTGGAGCCAGGAAAATACCTCAGGACAAGAAAATACAGTAAGCAATGGCCTTGAAGTGATATACAGCCTAGCTCAATCAAGAAAAGTACACATGTGTAATACATCTAAAGTACAGAACTCATGGAAAAACTGCTGAGGCTAGATTAGGTTGAGATAGTGGAGAACCTTGTAAGCCATAATGCAGTAGGAAGACTCTGGAAGGTTTTTAGCAGAAGTTGGGGGTCGACTTTGCATATAAAACATCGTGTTGACTGGATAGTATTAAATAGATGAGGAACAACCAAGTCTAGAGGCTTAGGGGCCACTAGAAGATCGTTTTAGTGATCTGGGTGAGGCATGAGTGTGGTTTAGAGGAGAATTGTGGCAGTAGGTAGTTATCAACAAGTGTGTCATGCGAAGAAGGAAACAAGAATAGAGACTGAAGTTGTGAGCTGAGAGTCATCCTAATATACATGCTATAAAAACCACATCATTGAGTATATTAAGTGAGAAAAGTAAAGGACCAACAACTGAGAACAGAAGAAACCCAAATTTAACTGTTAGTCAAAAGAGTCTTCAAAAGAGATAAAGAGAAGTAATAGAAAAGCAGGAAGAATATGAAATTTCAAAAAGAGAATGTTTCAAAGGAATTTACGTCCATAGTGTCCAATTTTCCTAAAAAAAAAAAAAACAACAAAACAGATAAAATATAGTGGTGCATAGTTGACAATTCTTTACAATGACTTACATTTTCTCTGAAGTTAAAGACAAGATTATCTGTTGAGAACAAGGGAGAAGGGATGATCAGAGGTTCAAGGAACACATAGAAGCACCAGTATGGAAAGTAAAAGAGGGAGCCAATTAATAATTCCTGGAAGTGCTACCTAGGCCTTGTTGAAGGACAGGTTGATTTTGGAGACCACGACTATATAGTGACACCTATCTCTGACATTCTTTGGTTTTCACAAGCCATGACACTGTATTTATTTGGAATCGATCCAATTAGATTTATCTAGCATTGGGACTTTTCAGAAAAGGTATAATAATAGAATAACAAGGGGGCCAGACAGGTAAGAATATTGACAGAGCATCTACCTTGGACTGGGAAGGATGTGAAGACAAAAGCAGACTCGTTCACGGGGGTAAGTGGAAGAGACAAAGGATCAGAGGTTCCCACATCCCCCAGAAACTGTGTGGCAGAAAAAAGTAAATGGCAGAATGGGAGGCATAAAACTTAGACATGATGGAGTGGGATGGATGAATTCAACACTTCAGAAGAAGTTTGGGGTTATAACAAGATCCAACATGCAGCAGTGGAATCGGATAGCTGCAGTAGCTTGAAGATAAGGGTCACAGTGACATCAAAGACAAAGAATTGAAAGCCTGGGTATTTGGATAGGCAGGTCATCCAAGTGGATATTGAAGCCCCCCAGGAGGATGGCACGATTTGGGATTGAGAGAAGTCAGTACTTCGGTGATAAAATCTCTAATGAAAGAAGGGGAAAAATTCTGAAACTTGTTTTTAGTAATTCCATAGTCATACAAAAAAAGATGATTCAACTGAAATTCCACTTCCTCCAGAATGTTATGGGAGACATGGCTCAATCACTTTCATTCTGAGAAAATACTTTCACTCAGTAACATTTGCTGTTTTAAACATGTGTTGATGTTATTAGTAACTTTAAACTCTGGATTAAAATGCAATTGTAAATTCCTCTAGATTATGAATTCTGTGAGTCCTGTCTAACCACTGAATACCTATGGTAATATAATAATGTAATAAAGCCTAAAATAATAAAAAAGTGTTCTTTACAGGCACTTGCTCCCTGCTTGATGATGATAACGATGAAGAATGCTATCTACGAGGAATTCAAACTTAATCCAAATTATGTCATCACAATCCCAACCATTTGTCTCCATTGACTATGGCTTTCTACATACTACTTGGTCTCAATAGGCAATCTGTCAAGGAATTATCAGTAACAGAGAAGTAAATTTTACACCTTCTGAAATTTACCCCTTTACATTCCATTGTTGGTAGAAATATTTAAATAATGTAGTTAAACCACCCTTTTTATCTGCAACAGAAAACAAGGCACACAATTTAGCCTCTTCTTAATATCTTAGGATATCATTTTTACATCAATTATTGAATTATTTATAAGTCCTTATACTCTTGAGATGGCATTTCCCAAACATTGCTAAGAATGGCTTGTATTATTTGTTGAGTACAGATTCCTGGGTTCTATCCCAGACACACTGAATCGTAATCTCCAAGAGAAGAAATAGAGAAGTAAAATTTTTAACAAGCCTCCCAGGTAATTCTTACTACCAGGGAAGTTTAAGAAACAATAGTTTTAGGATGTGTAGCCTTTGATTCCACATTAAATAGATCCAAATTACAATTGTAAGTTATTTAAGAGCCTTTCTGCCATTTTTCCTGTTGCCAGCTATCACTTATTTTTGCTATTGATGCTCCTGTCTCAAGTAGCTTTTTTCTTCTAATTGCAACATATAAATAATTGCAATTTAGAAACTGAGATAGCCCAGTTCATTAGAACTGTAAGTGAAATAAGAGTATGTAGACTCTGGTTGAAGATTAGGGACCATGCTTGGCGGTAAACCCATAAGCATTTTTAATTTAAAGATTTTGTAGTATCTTTCCAGATTTTATTCACTTCTAGATTTTTTGCCAGTTGCACAGATAATTGTCACAAAATTTATTCCAATATAAGGAGAAGTTTACAGTTGGACAATGCACTCCAATATGATTTGGTTTGGTTTGGTTTCGATATTTTACCAAATGTTCTAATTCCCACCCATATATGTGTCATTGCATGGATACTGATCAAATTACACTTTTCAAGTTATAGCAGGAATAAAGTTTATTTGATACTGTATCTAATTTGTTTGACAGATAGGAAAAGGTTAAACAATTTATTTATATACACAAATTTCCTAAAGAGAAAACCATTAAATATGGTTTTGTAATCTAATTGCTGAATTTCACGAGTAGGCTAATCTTTTCTATTTAAGTATCAGTCTTCGATACCTAATCTGGGTGAACTGGTAAAAACAGAGAAGAAAAAAATAACTTAGAGGGCTAGGAGATGGACCTGTTTCATTGTCTGTAAAAACTGAAATTTCAGGTTCTTTGGAGAAGTAACCAAATACTCAGCAGCTGGTGAGTAAGTGAACATTTCCTTGACTATATCAAACTACTATGAATTGAATTAATGGTGAGTGACCTTAGAGAACAGTGAGCTGACTTTGCTTTAAATCTTGGTCTTGCCTTTGTCTGAAAGATTTCCACCTCATGTTTTCATCCAGGGTCTATGTTCTCTTGAAGGCTTGTTTAAAGATCCCTTGTCAGCCCTTTTTCTTGAAAAGAGAAGCTGAGGAGTCTTCTTGAACTGTAATTAAAGTCTCAAAGTAGTTGGCTTTATCAAAATGCTGAGCCTCACCCTCCTCCAAGTTGTTTGTGTTAGCTTAACAGGGCCACTGCAACCTGTCCCCCTCTTCCTTGCTGTGCTATTGAAACACAGTAAGAAGACCCTTTGAGCTAACCATCTGCTCTTCAATTAAACTAGCAAGCATTTCTTTTCAATAATTTATTGTGGGCGTCTTTTTGTTTCCAAGTAACTGTTGGTAAAAATTCATGAATTAATTGGGAAAATAAACTAAAGAAAGACAAGATTTCACTTGCAAGATGGACCTCTTAGGAAAGCAAGGTGTGACAAGACCAAATGACATTCTTTGCCATGATGGTTGTCCCATGTTTTCCTAAACCCTATAATTTAGCCACTTCTCAATTAGAGTCTAACAACAATTGCAATAGTTGTGGCTATAAGTAAGCATGATGCAAGATTTACTAATAAATTGGACTGCTTTATAATTACCCATGAAATAACAACACTTGACCCTGATTTATTTTGTGGGCTGCCTTTCTCTCTCCAAACATTTTGAAGTTAATTTTTTTTCTTAAAACCAGATGTTTTAACATTTCAAAGAAGATGGATGGAATGCAAACTCAAGACCAAAACTGTTTTAGGTTTGCATTTGTTTTTATTATTATTAAAGAAAGGGCTAGGGCTCTATGCAAACTGGAAACAAGCCAAAATTCTAATTTAGATGACAGTGGCCATCTTGAAATTTTCTAACCATACAAATAGCTTTGTTTCCATTTTCTGCAAGCACAGAGGCAAGGAAATATGAAAACTAAATCAGACAATAATAGAATTACTCACCTTTGATGTTCAACATGATGTAATGACGGTACCTATTATTTCACTGTATGGCATGGGAAGGGTCCCATTTGGAATATGAAATTAAAAATGCTAAAATTTAGTTAGCAATAAAATATAGCAGCCCATTTGTTTTTGCAAATATTTTGACAGACAATTTTGTGTCTGTGTCCGTGACTGGCCCCTTTGACAACACAAGGAATTTACAATAACCTGGGAATTGGGATCTCAAACGTTTCCAAGAGCCTTCTCCCAAGTGTGAAAGGTGAAGGGCTCCTGTTCTGTTCTCTTGATGGTATCCAGCTGGTTTCAGAAAAGCAGCCACTCAGTCCACTCTAGGGCCAGAGCTCCTAGGTAGTGGTTCCAAATGGATAAGGACAGGGAGAGGGAGGTAAGAGATAAGATAGAAATGCATGGCCCATGCTGATAACTGCAGTGACAATAATAAGGAAGGCTGACAGAGTGACATGAGGAAATGTGAGTCCACTCTAAGCCAGAACAGAACAAGCCCTTTCCTAAATAATGATTACTTAGGTAATCGCTCTTCACTTGATTAGATCGTTGCATTAGTGCTTCATTTTACTTTATTTATTTATTTTAAATTGATGGTCTTTGCTAACTAACCAAGGTAAGTACTTAGGAGAAGTGGATTGACAGCACTTTTCTGATAGCATTTGCACAGCATCAGGTTATAATGGCTGGTTTCTAGCTAGCAGAGAGACCTTTGAGGCACCAAGGATTTAGCACAATATAGCTGCCTGGAGAAATGAAGGCGAGGCTCATAAAATGATGCCGTGCTTTCCTGTCGTTGCTATAGAATCATTGTTTGTGAAACTACCTTGAAAGAAAATGGCCTTCGGAGGGGGTTGTTTATGATTATTTTATACAAAATGGAATGTTGAAGTGGAATAGAAAAAGATTCGATTTTGTATACCACCTTCCATAGACAATGCATGTGATAAGACATTACAAATCAGTAATGTATTGTTCCTGTATGTCCCGGGTAGACAAATACAATGGCTATTACGCAGTCAGCAGTAAGTTGATGTAGTTTCTGTTGCAAGGAAAGGAAATGTTGGCCACAAAATGCAGTTTGTTTTGTTAAATTTACTGAGGTCTAGAATAGAGAGTGATAGAGTAGGAGTCCTTCTTTTAGTCATTCAGCAAATATTTGGGTGCTTTATTATGTGCCAGGCACTTTGTTGGTATATTACCATGGTGAACAAAACAGAGTTCCCAGCCTCATGAACTCCCACTGCAATGGAAAAGACCTATATCAACCAAGTATGACAACTGTGGTAAATGCTACAAAAGAGGTGTATAATGGTATGAAGAGATATTATGGGGGACTGACACAGGTGGAAAGGTAGGTGAAGGCTGAACAGAGGAACGAGGAAGCTGAGCAGCAGAGGAAGGGGCATAGAAAGCCTTCCATCTAGAGGGAACAGCCTGTGCGATAGTCCTATGTTGGGAGGTAGCTCAGGCAGATGGAGGGGACAGAAAGGAAGCCTGTGTGGGTGGAGGTTAGGGAGCAGGCAGAGTGCCCTCAGAGATGAGTGAGGAGAGCTGGGAAGGGGCCAGATCTTCCCGGGCCTTGTAAACTCTGTTCAGGACCAAACCCCAAGAGCAACAGGAAGCCACTGACATGTTTTAACTGTAATCAGAAAATCCCAGGAAAGATGATTCAGTGTTGCTGCCCCTGTCCACAATTCAAAACCTCACCCCCCCCTTTTTTTCCAGGAATCATGGCATAATACATATTTTCAAATACTCTTTGCTTTTATTAAAAGTCTCCATTTAATAAATTCAATAGAGACCTACAGCCAACTGAGCCTGAAGCAGAGCTAATTTCTCCTTTTGCTCGGCACGTTGATAAAATGTCTAAACAAGATTCTTCTCATACCAAATGTAGTAAATTTTGCAAGATTTTTCATAACAACCAAAGAAATCAAAATGGCTATTTTGTGGGGTTTCCTGCACGATTATTTTACAATTTCTCTAAAGCCATTTCTAAACTGTGGAGAGAGGCTAATGCTTTCCTCTCTTAGGCTGATAGTAAAAGCAAATATTTACAAAACAGGCTGTCCAGGAAAGAAATAGATCCACATATAATCTGTTTTTATTGCAGTATCTGCTGCTCAATTTTATACACAGTTGCTGGCCAAATGTAATTCGAACCCAAACCCAAAATTTTGTGCCTTTTTGTTGAAGGGAACAGAATATTTTGCTTAAATATGTCAAAGAAACTGTTGAGAGTCATTAAGGGTTTTTGGTTGCGTGGTTTGTTTTTTTGGCAATTTGGAATCTCATTGTGAAACAGTCTACAGAACCATGTAGCAAAACAAGAATTATATTGTTATAAAATCTCAGTACAAGCCTACATCAGAGACTAATAGAGTATGCATTTCCAATCCTGAGTAGGTGGCACAAACATGAATCCTACTGAGAAATAATGAGATGTGTGTACATATGAACCTCCTGCGTATCTTTTTGAAAACATATCCCCAAGAGAAAATGACATAAAACAACTTGCAATTAAACTTTATTTGATGCCAGATGAGAAACAAATGTTTTAGAAACTGTAATTTTTAATGTAATAATTATTTGCTTTGCATATGCAGACCAGCAGCTTCTTACACCACACCAGTTCCTTAGTCAACATTTATTTCTGAAATAATTCCATAGAGGCTGAGATTTTAATTGCATTTTTTTCCTTTATTTATATATTTACTGTGTAAGATTTATTTTTGAGAAATGAATTATTTCAACTTGATTTTAGAAGTCATGGTGTGTGTAGACCATTCCGTAATGAAATGCTGGCTTTACAGACATTTCATAAGAAAAAAATAGCACATTTTGCAATCTATTATATGTAAATAGTTCATAAATTTTTCCAACACTAAACAGTGGTTCCTTTTGGATTTTCAAACAGTACAGCAGTTGTTCCAAGTGCTACGACTACCAGCACCCAACTTTCATGGCAAAATTTTTTAAGGATCTCTGCCCAAAGGTAATAGACACACCTCTATAGGGTATCATGCATTGATTGGAAAAAAAGCACAATGATAAGGCAACTCTAATCCAGTAATAATTTTAACAGAACGTATGTTTTGTAACCACAAGAGCTCGTGCACACATTTGAAAATCAGCACAAGCGCATTTAAGATATACTAGTTATTCATTCTAAAGGGAATGCTTGGTTCATCTGTGACTATGCAAGCCCCTGTAGTCCCACCAAGGGTCCAAGGCCAGTGGAATGAGAGCCCACTGCAGTACACGATGGAAGAGTTCACAGAATACTTGTAAGTACAAGTGTTAGTAATAAATTATTTGTATAAACATTTATATGTATACAATCATATTTATATCACTTTGCAATTTGAAAATCGTTATGTACATCATTTCATTAAATTTTCACAGAAAACCTATGAGATAATTATTGCTGCTGTCATATTAACAATGAGGAGACTGGCTCAGGTAGGTAATACAATTTGCCCCAGGTGACTGAAGAAATTATTATTAAACTGAAAATTATTATTTAATAATTATTAAAATCATTATTAAACAGAAACCTGGTCAATTTATTTTTAATGGTTGACTTAGAGTTAACTTACGATGTTACATTTTAGAGTAAGACCACAATGTGACAAAGTCTAACAAACTTGAGAGCATTTTTTTTTAACTTTTCCTGCCACATATTTATTTGAAGGAATTTTAAATCAAATATTCTAAAATTAATGTAGCCATCCTAATAACAAGATTTTAATAGGGCTCAAAAGGGTTTTTTCAGTCTTTTCCAATCTAAGCCAGTCAAAAGCACCATAATGATCCTTAGAGCCACCTTCAAAAAAGGGAAAAATATACCCATTAAATTTAGATATTGCATAATTAAAGCCAAAGCATGAGTCTATACAAAACTGACTTTCTTTCACTTAGTTCATAGTAACAAAGGAGGAAATTACTATCAGGTATAATACCCACCAATTTTCAATGACTGTCCTCTCTAAGTTACTCTAAAGACTGAAGAATGGGTGATGTGAAATTTGAACACAATGTCACAGACATCCTGTATAAGAATAAATCATCAGAATGGGTTCATGAAAAGGACTAGGTCATTGTTGATTATCTTCCTAAATGTGTGCTACAAGATGCAATTGTGATGAAATTTAATTTTCTTAAAGAATTTCCTTAAAAATGTTCTTTTGTTTATTTAACAAACATGTATTTATCATCTATTATCAGTATACTTCCAGTGAGGGATGCAAGATTCATTCAGACATAATGTAGCTTATTGGGATCTTACAATCTAGTAGAAATGATAAGATATACTTCCACCCAGGTAGAAATTTATTGAAAAAAGAGACAGCCATACCGGACCATGAAGGAAAGATAGGATCTAAGTGGCAGATCTGGGGAGAAAACATGTTCCTCACAGAAAAAATGTGACGGGGAAAGAAACACAGCCTGCTTAGGCAATGCAAATAGTCCTCTTGACTGGGCTGCAGGGTGCATGAAAGGTAATTATGAGCCCTGAGTCTGGAGAAGTCCATGTAAACCAGACCTTGAAGGATCTTGAATGCCAGGCTGTGCAATTTGACTTTATTCAGTAGACAAGAGACACCATTAAAAGTTTCTCTTATAGAGTTCAGAAATATATTAACATGGATACATTATATAGGATGACTAAGGAAAGAGAGGTTCAACATGTGAATCCCAGTAGGGGAACCAAAATCAGACTTGACAAAATCCAGGGAGATTGTGAGAGTAGGAATGGAAAGAAAGGGTCAGATACTGAAGACACTGATCGAAGAACCGGCAGGTCACAGAGACTCAGGATGACGCTGACTCAATAGGAGTGGAGAAGCAAAGCTAGGGAGAAGAAGGAGGCAAGCATGAGTGACCCAGAGAGTGGCGGGACCATAAAGAGGCTTAGAAGAGGCAGAATACAGGGGGACTGAGAGAATGGAAAAAGCATGAAGAGTAAGTTTGAGAAATACTTGGCTTGAGATGCAAGTCTCCAGACTTGTCATCTAGGTGGAAATGCCCAATAGGCAGTTGGAAATTCAGGTCAAGAGAGTAAGAGAAAGATCAGGCTTGGATATAGGTTTGGGAGCCTTTGACAAGAAATCAGATGGCTAAGGACAAAGGAAAAATATGAATGTGGTTATATTTGGAAATGTTCTCCAAAGTTAAATGTTGGTTTCCAAAGAAAAAACATTCAAAATTTTAGAGTTTGTGTGAATGGTTAAGACATAGTGAAATGCTTTTAAAGGCAATTTTCCTGGACTATTTCCATCTTTATAAGTTATGGTTTATTGACAGATATATATGTATACATATATATCTTCTTAACCAATATTTTGATTATTTATTTGTATTTTTATATATTTTTTCCTTTATATATAAACTAAAAATAAATAACCAATGTAGTGATATATAAATGCCATTAAAATAACCCAGAAGGTTTAAGAATGGTGAGGTTAAAAAAATGACATTTTGCATGGAAACTCTTGTAGCAAAAGAGATGAGAAGCTGGAAGCAGTTTCTGCAATACATCACTTGACAGGAAGTTAAGTTATCAGAGCGAAGTCTTATAGGTAACAATCTTATAACCATACATGGTGTATGTCCTAGTTACCATACAGATATGAAAGGTCCATTAAGGTTTCTTATCAGGTGGATATTGGTGTAATTTAGAGAGTTTGATAGCATGAACCTGAACTGCGAAAGCCTCCAGACAATGCCCTGTTATCAGTCATCTAACCTTTGAGTTTAAACAGCCACCATAAGTAGACTTTCTCTTGTTCCTACCAGAGGACATTGTCTTCCTAAACCATTTAGCTGAATCTACTAATTTAATTCACTTCTAATTTTTTTTCCTTAACCATAACACCTAAAAAGCATATCAGGCTTCTAGAGTTAAAAAAAATACAGTGCAATATTTTTGGTCTACAATTAAACAGTCTTTGTATAACTTGTTATACAATGATCATAGTCTCTATAATAATCTCTCATATTTTTAAACTGATGACATTTATCCTTGAGCCCTCTTACAGGGGTTTTCACAAATGCTCGTGTTTTCATATGCTTAGTTTCCACCACCCAGATATCTTCAGACAATGCTGAATAAAATATTGTATGATTTTCCAACTCATTACCTACTAGGACTTAAGATGAAATATTTGGGTATTTACTAGGTAGCCAGAAATCAGGGATAACTTCTCAGAGACTGTGGCAAGGACAGAGAGCTCCACACCAAATCAGTAGAGGGAAGAGAGCCAAAAGCCATATGGGAAAAGTAAGGTGAACACAAAACAAAACAAAAAACTAGAAAGGAGTTCAAAGGGATTTTTAAACAATAATATCAGAGACAGAAGTAAGGCACTCAGAGGTCAGTTTGATGAGAAGGTGAATATTCCAGTTAGAAGACATGGAATGAGGCAGGGAAACTGAGAGTACCTAGAATGTTATCTATATTAGTAGCTATTCTTATGAACCAGCAGGACTCTATGGCATAGGTGGGCTTCCCAAGATTAAAATCCCAGATACAGAATGACTAAAACAGAAAGGCTAATTTCCCATCTAAACTAATGACAATTCTCAGCTGAAACTCAAATTACTAATTCTATTTACAAATTCTAATCCATTGAGTGAGCTTGTATCCTGCTATTAAATTTATAATTGGTTTATATAAATATTAACTCCTTTTATCCAGGCCATACCACTCTAGGAGAGATCTAAGGGAAGGATTATTGTTGTTGTAAATAAATTGAATTCTCACTCCGATTTATGTGGAATTTAACCCTCACTGGATCTTTTAATATGAAATTTTTATTCTTTCCTGAGTAAGGAGCAACAAAATCATCGTTATCATTGTTGTCACCATCATCATCACCATCATGATCTCATCATCTCCACTGCTCCCTCTCCTGCTAGCACCATACCATCCAAATGTTAAGTCGGCCTCTCCTAAGTGTGTCATCATGGTTTGAGAAAGAGGAGCAGAGGCCATGCACGGTTCTATCCTATGCTCTCCAAGGCTGGACTTAGTGCAAAATCCCCCGTTTCATGGCTACTTCTTCTGTCTCTGGGATGGCTTTTAGCAGCAATCCTTGACAAAGGCACCACCAATGGATGGGCCTTCAGGAAACACTAGCAACTTCTAGAGCCTTTTTGCAAAGGTCTCTTTCTGACTCGTGTTTTATAGCACCCTTGAACCTTTTTTAACTGACTGGAAAATGGACAGCGTCATATTGCTTTCAGCAATTACAAGCAACAATTCCCAAACTCCGTCCCTAATGATCTCTCTGTCTCTCTCTCTCTCTCTCTCTGTCTCACACACACACAGACACGACACAGAGCTAAAAGTATTGATGCCTCTACATTCATTTTATACATGAATTTAATATAATAAATGTATAAACAACTACAATTGTCGTGTAATTCTCTGCTTTTTAGAAATGTGTACCAAGTTACCCAGAAGTCACAAGAGTGGTGACTTTATAACTTTTAGTCTACACACTGATGCAGTAGTTACCAGTCAATCCTCAGGTTGACATGTGTTGTCTATTTGTGGATCATTGGTTTACAGTAGCATTTTGCAATTGTAAAAT
>NW_012147189.1:3759026-3799951 GCF_000956105.1 Propithecus coquereli | reverse complement strand
TTTTGCCCTGAGATTCCTTTCACTATAAAGATATAAACTGCACATTGATCGAGTATTTTTGCCATCTCACATTGGTATTTAAATTTTCCATCTAATCTAAGTGCAACAGTATCTATTTAAAACATGAATTCATATTATATAGCAATACTAAGTGAATTGCTACAAAAGGGCTTTTTAATGTACTGTCCTGATAAAACTTTTTTGTATCTTATGTAAGCTTGAAATAGGTTTCTTGTTATTAATAAAATAAAACGAATTCTCTGGATTTGTGGTGCTGCAAAGTTAAAGCACATATATGAATAAGGTTTGGTCATCTTTTGCAGCTTTTAAAAGATACGATACTATGTTTGAGTTCTTCTTTGATCAAGGCATACAATATATCCTATGACGTTCTGCTGGTGTTCTATTAATACATGTAGGGACATACTCAAAGTCCTAGAGTTCCCCAAAATATCTATGCAAATTAAATTGTAATAAATATTTCTAAATACATTCACTCTATAGATGTTTCCCAGAATAATGAATCATTGGACATACTTATTTTCAGTTTTTAAATATTTTATGCACACAGAATAGTGTTATTCCAGCTTTTCCAGCTTTCTTTTATATTTTACCATTTAATATTTAGAGACTTTGAGGCCATTGTATTGGAAAAATGTGTGTGTGTGTGTGTGTGTGTGTGTGTGTGTGTGTATTCTTCCTAATTCCCCTCTATGAAGTTGACACTACATTTTTAACTTGAGACGTCTTCTTTTCTTGTAAAAATTTACAATCAGCAAACTAATTATTGTGCTACCTATAGCATTCGCCTTGGCTTGCTTTCTTTTTTTATATATCTTCCCCCTTCCTAGGCCTACAGATATTTTTCTTCATCTACCATGATTACTAATTTAGATCCAGAACATATCCAAAAGAATTTGCCATCAATACGCTTCACATGCACATTTTTCCTTTATCTAAAATGTCATTCTTCTAAGTCTCTATAGTGCACAAGGTGTTACCTAGAAAAGGATTTTACTCAAATCATCCAAAGCCTTGTTCGTTTATCAAATCACTGTCCACACTTCACAAAATGAATGGCAAATGGCTCCCATTCATTTTGAACTGATAACTTAGACTAAAAGTCACACACATCAATGCTAAAAGGCACGGAAAATTCCCACACTCTACAACCAAATCCTGACCTGGGAGATTTGTTCTAATGTTCACAGGAAGCCGTAAATTGTAGAATACATTCTGCCCTGTTGACTCATATTTTTTTAATGGAATAATGTAAGACTTGCCCAGCTCTATTCTCCCAAAAGCGTCTTAAGGATGCATAAGGCATCTAAAATCCTTAACAAAGAAAATATATCTTCCCCTGATATGAAAGGCATAGTGCCACCAGGTATTGGTAGCTATATTTTGCAGAGAGTAAGAGAAAATGAGAGAGAGAGAGAAATATGATGTATAGATTGGAGAAAGTTGATAAACTACTGTGTAGTTGCAATAACTTGCCTGAGGGTTTTTTATATTTTATTTTGACAACTTTCCTCCAAATATATATCAGAGTAAATTTCCCCAAGAATACATACTGCCCCAGAATATCCTCAAGATATAACCCTAGCTATATCTTTGGAGAAAACAGGAGGGATATACACATACAAAGAGAATTGGTTGTTTGTACAATCAAGAAGTTAGTCACAAGTACTATCGAGTTCCCTTGCTAAAAACCTTGTGATCCTCTCTTTTCCCTACATGCAACCCCTACCCTATAAGTGGTAGTTAAATATTTGTGTCTATCACCATCATTTCACTTTTAATGTTTCATTTCTTTCCTCTCCATCTTCCCTGGTAAAGACTCTCCTCATCTTTCATAACTCCTAACAAAAGTCCATTACAAGCCTCTATCCATCTTCTCCACTGATACAGGAGTGATTTTCCTGAGACAAAATTCTGATCATATCACTACAAGTTAAATTCTCCAGTGCTTTCCACTGGCCTATAAGACCAACATGAATATCCTCAGAAAGGAGGAACAACACCCTTTGCAATTCAGCCTTGGTATCTTTTCAAATTCACATCTCCCCAGACTCTCCCCCTGCCCCAACCCCTTCCCTTCCTATTCTGGAGATGCACAATATGCTTTTCTACTTTATCTTTTGCCTGAAATACACCTACCTCCCTCAAAATTGCTCTATTTAATAAATTACTTCTTTGTTCATATCCCCACTATCATATTTATTGAATTGCATATGACTATTTCCCCTCATGAGGAATAGTTCTTTAAAGTTACAAAGTCTGTCTAAATCATCTTCAGATCATATTGCTTATGAATTTCTTGGTACACAGTAAATGTTCAATAAAAGTTTATTTAATAAACAGAAAATGAAACCCATGCTTGAGAACTATGTTGTTTTTATGCATAAGAAAACCAGTTTTTGAAATTCTCATTCTCTTCTCCTTCTTTACCCCAACTCTCTCTCCACCTTTCCTGAAACATGGTCCCAAGAAATGTGTCCCACTATCACTGAGCTTTAACTCAGCCACCATTGCTGGCCGGATACTACCCTGAAGGTTCCAAAGTAGTCCTCAGTTTCCTTTATTTTGCCCTGAGATTCCTTTCACTATAAAGATATAAACTGCACATTGATCGAGTATTTTTGTCATCTCACATTGGTATTTAAATTTTCCATCTAAACAAAGAGAGAATCTTTTTTTCCCCACAATGGTATTGATCCATAAGCTAAAAAGTGATCGTTTGTATAGTAGATAGGCACCAATCTCCAAAGAACCTCCATGATAGAATCACTCAAGTTTAAGAAAATGTTAGGACACTTTTAAAAAGATCTATTTGGCAAGCTTTTTAATTGCAATAAAACAATTAAACAAAATAATAACCATTAGAATACACCCATGCAATAATCAGGTTTGAGATAATTTAATTTTAATGACTTTCACAGTTGGAGAGGCAGCCAAAGTGGCTTTGACTTTGACAATTTTACTTATTTTAAGTATCAGGAGTCATATCAATTGATCAATAGCCTAACAATTTTAGATGTCTTGAATTGTTCTACGCATAATCCAATTAGCCTGACTATAAAGAGACCATTTCCACTCGTCAGCTGTAATATATACAAAGATAATTATTACCATGCAATTCATTCCATTTGAGGTATTAAGTCCATTCTTCATTTTTTAAGAGCAGCACCACATTTAGCTCAGTTGTCTTAAAGCAAAACCATCACCCTCTTTTGCCAGATGATTTTGTTTTCAACTCAGGAAGACTTTCACTTCAATAATGAACAGCATCATCAGTCACCATGATCACTCACTTTACCTCATTTACCTGGGTAAGGGATTCGTCAGATACTCTGTAAGCCAGTGTATTGCAAAGTCTTCTGCAAATTCATTTCCTTTCTTATGAGATAATATCTGCTCAATCAGTTTAAGGTCAGAGGTTGAATTCTTTCATTTCTTGTTTCAGTCATTTTAAACTATGCATATTGTGGTCTTTACTATGTATTATAGTTTCACAAACACCAAGCCACTTTTCAGTTTTTAGAAAATGTTCCTCTTTCAGAGATAGGATGGAAATGCCTATAAATGTGAATACTTAAAGAGCTGATTGAAAAACTGCAGAAGGTTTTCATTTGAAGTCTTCATTTTCTCAGAAGCTTAAAGCACTTTGTACCTCACAAATTCTGAAACGTAGTCATTCGAGTTAATTAATGGCCACGGCTGGCTAGCTTCCAGGGTCTGTGTACCATCCTGCCCTCCCTGGTCCCTACCCCCCAAGCTGACTGTGGTAAAGGCAACCACAAGATGTTATCCACCCCCAGGCTCCACACCCTTCCACCACTTGGAGTTAAAACTATGATCAGCAAACTAAAATTACCATGAGGCTTTTCGTCCTTTTTTTTTTCCTTTTGACATATAAAATTGGGTAAATTTGCATATGCATAAGAGAAAAACAAACTCCCTTTTTTTCTGGTTCATATAGAGCTATACATGTTTATAATTCTGCCTTCTTTAGTATGACTGGATTGAAAATGAGATTGAAAAAAAAATAGAAAAAGTTAGCTGACTGCTGTGGCCCATGCCTGTAGTCCCAGCTACTTGGGGGGTTGAAGCAGGAGGATCACTTGAGCCCAGGAGTTTAAGGTTGCTGTGAGCTAGAATGATGCCACTGCATTCTAGCCCCGGTGACAGAAGGAGACTCTCTCTCAAAAAAATAAATAAATAAATAAGATTGACTAGCTGATATGTCGTGTCCCTTATAATGCTGTACTAAATTATTGGGATTATACATAACAGTCACAAGTATAATAAGTTTAAGTTTCTGGAAACATTTCTTACTAGCTCTCATTTTCTACATCTAAAAGGAAGTAGACTGTCTTCTAAGGATAGTTTCCAAAAATTTTCTGTGAAAGTTGTATTGGTCATGTCACTGTCCTTTCTCCTTAACATATTATAGAATGAGTTTAACTGAACTCTAAATTAAGTTAAATGCCAGGATTAAATTGTCTTACAAAACAAAACTTACAAATAAATTTGTAATTGGAGACCATCCAAGATAAAATACGAAATATCTTAGGTTAAAAATCAATGGAAGATGTTTTAGTAAACTTTTTTGTGATCTATTCATTAAGGAACATATATATACTTCAGAGAGATTTATAAATCAGAGGTATAACTGAAACAAACAGTTACATGGCATAATTCTGCTTTATAAAAGTTGAATAATGGTGTCATGATATTTTACTATGAAGAATAGTATTTTTTATGAAAGGGTAGAATATTTCTCTATTTATGTAAATAAATATGAATAATACAATTAAAATGTTGAGTAACTGGCCAAGATGAATATATCATAAGAGCTGTGCTCCTACAACAGTAACATAGGGCTGTGTCCTGATGTGGCTCAAAACAAATTAAATCTTTTTTTCTTTTATTTACCTCAAATTTTATGTTTTAGTTATTAGTTCCCGTCATATATAGGAGAATTTCCAGGAAAACAAAAAGATAGTTAATGAATAATTTAGCTATAAAGCCTTATTTTTCACACCCATTCTATAGAACACCAATAAGAAAAGAACAATATATTTTGTTCCAAGCAGTTTAGAAAAGTGTGGGATTAAAAACATTTACCTGTTTTCTGTCAAGCCTAAATATATTACTTTATCTAGCATAGTGTGATTTCCAAGCCGATGATTGCAGTCTTTTCCTTTGCCCAGAATGAATTAAAGGTAGCTGTGTACATACTGACCGATTCAAAATTGTTAGTTCATTGTCTTTTTCCAAAGCCAAATGTCATATTGAAAATTTTATTAGAAGGTAAAAAAGACAAGCCATGAATCCTTGTGAAAACCTAACATATGTTCTTGTACATAAGTCACACACCTCAGGTGCAAATAATTCAGCAAAGCTGATGCATTTTGTGATTCTTCTTTTATAGTTACCTTTGGAAAATCTGTATAAAGGAGAATATATAGATTTTAAAAAGGAACTTGAATAATCCATTTGGAAGAATAAATTATACTCAATGATCAAATTAAAAAAAGTGATAAAAAAGAGTTGAAATAGTGAAATCAATGATCCACTGTAGAGAGCACTGCGTACTTTATAGATCTATTCTCCTAAGGCGCTCACATGTTCTCCTAGTGGCTCCAAACAATTGCAACACAAAGACCAAGGCTGTAACAGTTGGGCCCCTAAGGCCAAGCCTATCTCACAAGGCTAACGTGGTAGAAAACCAAACTCCAAAGATCTTGCTGTCTTTTTTTCCCTAACTTACAATCTCGAGATTTTATTAAACAAAACACCACTTAAAATTCTAGTCAATATTTAATTTTATTTTAAAGAACTGTATTTGGCATAGTTTTACTAGTATTTTGTCTTAAAATTAGTTTTATATTTGGCAATAAACCTCATTCCCTTGGTTTGCTTCCTTTTCCTTACTAGTCTAGAATAGTGATGGCCTCTTTCCATCACTACAGTTGCTGATCATATTTCATGTGTTAATTCTAAGAAAAGTATCTCTCTCCAGCTCTATTATTTTTCTTATTTCAGCTTGATTTGTGCAGCAGTGTTTTCAGTTACATACACACACACACACACACACACACACAAAACTCATAAATAACTTCTTACACTACCTCCATAATATCAAAAAATGCCTGATAAAATTAAAACCCAGTTATTAACCCCAAGTCTCCATTTCTAGCTTCCTAAATCAAATATTTTCTTAAAGCAATTAAATATCAACAGGACTAAGAAGGTTTCAGTTTACTGTATTTCTTTACTCTTTCTCTGGTAGGTATTTATATGATGATAAGATGGTGACATGGTGACCAGCCAGAAGGTAGTGGCTCGATTCCACAAATTGGATACCATTCTCTAAACAATCAATAGTTGATTTCATATGCAAATGTTTTCTATATATTTCTACAAATTGGTAATAAGAATTTAGAAAGGGTGAAAAACAAGTAAAATAGTTACTATCGGAGAAAAATCACTTGTTAATTTTTCAAGTCACTAACTTTTTAATACCAATTCCTTTATAGGACTTACTGATAATTTTTGCACCAGTTAATAGATTTGTAATTTATATCGTAATACCAAAATTATTGATGAACATGTTAAACTGAAATTTCATCATGCCATAATATATGTTTATAGATTTTGTTTTCAGAAAAGGTTAAAATATATTTTAAAAACATGGCCTCATCTAAGGCTCAATTATGTAGAGCATATGATAGCTAATTTTTTTCCCACTGCTATTCCATCACACACTGATTTCAGATCCACAATGTATTTTTTAATATTTATCTATCAAGTCATAACACTGTCAATGCCGAGTATAACCCCACATTCCTAGAAAACATTGTTCAAGGATCACTATCTCGACAAAATCCATTAGTACACTACCTACTTATCAATTTTTTATAAAACAATCAATATTTTCTCATGCCCAATGTTTCATATTTTATACAGTTAAAGGTATTTCGTTAGAGCCAAAAGAATTCTCTTAAACTCCAACAATGAATGTTAACAATTACTTGTAGGAAGGACCAATTTAACCCTCCCGCATCCTCTATAAAAAAAAAATTCATACCATCTAGGCTTCTAGGTTGAATTAAAACCCAGTTGTAGTGCAATTGTGGAAAAGTTATAAAGGGCGTCTATTAAGACAAAGAAATTTGAATATTGCTGGAACTAAAAGATCGTCTATCAACTTTTTGATAGACATTAGAAGTATTCATCATTCCAACTTGACTATGTTGCATTAGTATTAATGAATTGTATACATATTCTGAGATTTTAAAATATAAAATTTAGAAATATCATTATCATACCTCAATATTTTTCAAAAATTATATTTAAAATATCAGGAATAAGAAAAGAAATAAAGAAAACTCTTCATGAGACATTTTATGTGTGTACTTCTTGTGATGCTCAGGAACTAATTGTTCTCAAATTACTATTTTTATAATGTTAAATTAGGTATTGTTTTTCCTTTCATAGAAATAAGATATTTTTATTGAGAAAATACTGATAACACAGCAACTGACCATAAAAACAAATTTAGATCTTTTTGGAACAAGATAGTATGTATGAATGAAAAAGTCAGAATCTTACAACTGTAAGCTCAAGGCAAGTAATAAACAATCAAAAATAGTTCCCATTGGAAAGGCTCTAATGCTTCCCATTTCTATTGCTTCACATCCAAGAAATATAATACAACCATTCTAAGTTGGCGTATGAGCTTATGTACTGCATATACAGTCATTGGGCACTTTCTTTTGAGTATTAGTAAGGGGTTAAACTGCCTAAAGATATATTACTTAGATGTTCTGAATCTAAGTAAAGATAAGAGCAAAATGTCCTTTAATAATAGAATCACTTTCTGTGCACATGCATTTTTCTCGACTATGTATAAACAATGAAATTATATGACTGCTGTGGCAGTTTCCAAACATTAAACATTACTGTTTGTCCCTGTCGCTTTCCTTTTTGGAAGGCAAACACAAAATCATTGCAATCAAAAAGCAAAATCTGCTCTATTTTGGTGATTCTTGTTTCAGTGTTAAATTTATCAACATAGAGCATTTAACATGTAAATTGTGCTCACTTTTGTCAGAAAATAGCTATATTCTGCTTTAAATAACAAAAGAATGTCCATTTAAAGAATTATGTCAAACTAGACAAAATAAAAAAAACATTTTAAAATTTATTGGTATAAGGGATTCCATACTGAAAGCAACAAATGAACAGAAGTCTGTTTTTCCAACGGTGTGAACACACAAGTGCTATTAACACTGAAGCGAGATGTACCCCCAGCCTTGAGAATTCAATAGGCCTGCCTTCTCAATAAATGCTTTCCTTTTAATGTCATTCATATCCAGAAATTACCAATGTACCTTGATACAAGGACTCATTTGTTTTGCAATCTGGTGTGATATGAAATTGTTCCAAGACAGTCTATCATTTAATATTTGGTACATATTTTTTAACAAGGTGCTTGTGTTTATGTGGAAGGAACAGAGCAAGACGCTGGGTTCTTAGGAATGAAGGCTTAAGAGTCCTAGGAGACAATACTTTAAAATTATATAGACCAGAATCAATAAAATTATATCAAAATATAAAATAATAGCAGACAAAAAAATCAGTGAACACATTTCATTTATGAAATTTGTGGTTCATCATACCCATTTGTTGCAATGCTTCTTCCTAGGCAGAGAAAAGGAAAGTATATTTCTATTCAGAAATTGAATTTTAGAAAGAGCAATGAGAATGAATACCTTTCTACTCTACATTATGGATTGCATATTTAATTACTTAAGGTATAAATAATTTAAACTTGAATTGGACATGAACTTTTCATTTCCTAGAAGAATTTTGAGATACATACCTAAGGGAAGTTTGACCCTTGAGTTAATCCATTTCTCTAAAATTCCATGTAGCAGAACCTGGTTTAGATCTAGAAAGAGTCACTGGGCTGTCAGTCCTACCCATGTTCTCAGTGTAGGTAGGTTCTCTGATTAGAGGCTCTTAATTAGAAAGCTCACTAATAGATATGGATTCCTTAGTTTTCTCAAAGTGAAAAGTAATTTTCAACCAGGCGTTCAAGGCAGAATACTAAGCATATCTTCCAAAAAAGTAAGGGTTATTACACAGAATAGCCAAAAATGTTTTTATTTACTTCCTGCTATCAAACTCCTACAAGACATTAGGACTTAGTTATAATTTATAGCTCCCTTGCCAACTTTCTTTGTTTGTGATCATGTTAGTCATTGTACTGCTCAAAGATACAGCTCATTTGGTCAGACAAAAAAAGTCCTGAAAAATTTTTAAAAACATGACTCCAGTTTAAGGTTTGCTCAAAGTGCAGATGAAATTGGTTAAAGTGCTGCTTAAGCAAATATGACAAAGGGAAGGGCACATGTTAATGGATTTCTTCAATTCTTTCTTTATCCCTTTTCGATGGGAGAAATAAGAAAGGATAGCTCTGAACAAACATTTAGCAGCATTGAGAGTGACAACTAACTTGATTCAGTGGAGGTGTTGCATCTGGTTCAGAGCTGGACATTTGTGGCTTGAATGATTCACCAAAATACACGTGCTCTGAGAGGAGAAATGCAACCTCTGTGTGAGACTTTTCAACATTTTCTTTACAAGACAGATCTCTTCTAAGCTTCTGCCCAATTTTTTGTGCAAGTGAAATTTCTTCTTTTTCTACCCTCAAAAATCAGTATAAGGAGACCACAGTCATTGAAGTCAAAGATGCCCTGCAAGGATCATATTAAAAAGTCACTGAAAATCATATGAAAAATGGTCTGTATCCAGACCTCCTAGGATAGACTCTCAGCTCTACCAGTGACCCCAGGAAAGTTACATAACCTTCAGTTTCTTCATCTGGAAATGGGTGTAATACTAGTTCTTGGATGATGAAATGGGTCAGTACATATAAAGAATTTGGAACACAGCCTGGCATATAGTAGTAACTATATAAATGGTTATTATCATCATCAAATAATTTTTCTTAGAAGCCAAATTAAGTGATAGACATGAGTATATAATAAATTATTACACAATCTACTTGGGCAATAGTCATACAACACTTTCACAGTTACCCTTTTTTTTAAATAGCTTATTTCTGTTTCAAATACTTTGGGGCATCCAAAAGATGAGCAAATATCTACAAGACCAAGCAATGTTAATACTTTAAACAGTGTATTACACAATGTTGAACACCTTCTGAAGATTTGGATCACAGTTGTTATGGCCATTTGATTTATCTCAGTACCATTTTGTTCCTACGGATTAAATAACATTTTTTGTGAAGGAACTTTCACTAGCTTTTAAAAGTCAGAGAGATTGGGAATAAGAAAAAAAAAAAAAAAAAACAGACACTGTTTGTCCTTAGAGATAATTTAAATAAACAAGTTGGCCTGATAGACATGTCTGATTTTATTTTATTGTGAACATGTCAGTAAAATTCACAACTCGCTTATAGCTGAGAGTCCCTTGAAATCTAGCTTTGACATTTGTTGAAATTGTCAGCACTTAAGTAGCCTTTAGGAGTTTCTTTAAGGATGTCATTCTAGGAAGACACTCTAAAACATACGATGAAGACCTGCTGGGGTAAAGAAGGAGGAGCTCATGTACCCTGGTGAGGGACACTGCATAAGAACTGTCCCCAATCAATCTCCAAAACTCCTTACGGTCTCCAGGAAGAGATGATTTAAATATTCTGTTGTGTGGGACCATTTTTAATTTTCTTGTGCTCTCTTTTATAAGATATGCAAATTAATTATAGTCGTCTCCAGCTCTGACTTAAATGAGTTTCAAAATTGAAACAGAACATGGTGTAGGAAAGAGATTGGTAGAGAGAATTCTTTGCTTGAAAACATTTTCCACACTGTTCAGCTTTAGAAGGGAAAGGGTGGTAGTGACAGGAGGAATGCAGTATACATTTATGTGTTTAGAAGAATTCTCATGCCCTATCCTTTTCTTTGCTCTTTTTCCTTTAAAAAAATGACTAGGAAATTTTATCTACCTTCCACTGTGGTCTAGAGGATTTATAGTTTTATTGCTATCTGAAAGAGTAGAGAAAGTGTAGGTGGGCTTTATTTTTGATTTTTTAGAAGTATTCTGAGTAGTTTTTAGAAATTAGCATTATTTTTGTCTCTTTTCCTTCCATTCATGCCATTTAATTAAAAGCCACTGGTGATCGAGAAATCATCAGGTCCCTTCGAGTTTTAAATATGATGTTACTTGCTTTGCATATCTCATACAAACCCATGGTATTGCTTAAGCAAACCACTATATAAACACAGTTATTCAAAACTACACTTGAAATATCATCTGGCCAAGAACACTGGCAGGATTGAATTGTTACTGTCATAGTACTACTCTCCATCCTAGTTTACAGATATCTGTCTAATAAATTTGAATATATAAGTCCTATATGCTCCAGTGTTCAAAGTATCCTCAATGAAAATTTCAGCTGAAGAGAAGTATCTGAATTCTTTCTTGTTGATAAAGTGTCAAGGAGGGTACAAGGAAATTAATCATTAGAACTCTGCTCTTTTGACTAGGATAATTTCTTTTTCTCTATAATTGCATATAACTTTTTTAGGATTACTAATTACTGAAGAAGGGTGCTAAACAATCCAATAGCCTAAAAATTAATAAGTTTTCCTTGATGTCTCACCTAAAATTAGAGAGTAGATGGTTATTCTGGGAATAATCTGGATTTAGAGATGTGGCTCTCAACATGAACCTTTTTTTTTTGAGACGGGGTCTCAAGGCTCTGTTCAGGCTCTGTTGCCCAGCACACTGGGTGTCATCGGAGCTCAATGCAACCTCAAACTCCTGGCCTAAAACAATCCTCCCTCCTTGACTTCCCAAAGTGCTAGGATTACAAGAGTGAGCCACCACACCCAGCCTCAAGATGAAATTTAAGGCAGCATATCACATCAGCATTTCAAAAATGTCTGAAAGTGTATAACAATGTACACGTCATGAGAGCAACAGAAGCCAACACTGAATTCTCAGTGTGGTGCCATTTCCTGGGGTGATCAACCAGCTACTTGGTGGCCGGTTATATACATTGAAACATTTCTATCATAGAAGTGGCAGCCTTTTGTTCTTACTGGAATAGACATTGAATATGGATTTACATTCCCTGCATGCAATGCTTCTGCCAAAACTACCACTTATGAACTAATAGAATACCTATCCACCGTCATGGTATTCCACACAGCATTGCTTCTAATCAAGGAATTCACTTCACAGCAAATGAAGTGCAGCAATGAGCTCATGCTTGCGGAATTCGCTGGCTTACCCTGTTCCCCACTATCCAGAAGCACTCAGCTTGCTAGAACAGTGGAATGGCTTTGTGAAGAATCAGCTGCAGCACCATCTAGGTGGCAATACCTTGCAGGGCTGGGGCAAGTTCTCCAGTGGGTTGTATGTTCTCTGAATCAGCATTCAATATATGATGCTGTTTTTCCCATAGCTAGAATTCATGGGTCCAAGTAACAAGAGATAGAGATAGAAGCGGCACCACTCACTATTACCCCTAGTGATTCACTAGCAAAAGTTTTTCTTCCTGTCCCTGTGACCTCAAGCTCTGCTAATCTAGAGGTCTTAGTTCCAAAGGGAGGAATGCTTCCACGAGGAGACACAACAACGATTCCATTGAACTAGAGGTTATGACTGCTACTCAGCCACTTTGGACTCCTCATGCCTCTGAATCAACAGGCAAGGAAAAGAGTTACTGTGTTGTCTGGGGTGATTAATCCTTACTACCAAGGAGACGTTGAAATTTTACTCCATAGTGGAGGTAAGGAAGAGAATGTTTGGAATATAGGAAATTGCTCAGGGCATCTCTTAGTATTACCATATCCTGTGATTAAAGTCAATGGGAAACCATAACCCAATTTAGGCAGAACTAGGCATGGCCCCAATCCTTCAAGAATGAAGGTCTGGATCACCCCACCAGGTAAAAAACCATAATCAGCTGAGAGACTTGCTGAAGACAGAGGGAATACAGAATGGATAGTGAAAGCAAGTAGCTATAAAAACCGGCTATGACCACATGATAAGTTACAGAATCAAGGACTGTCATTGTCATGAGTACTTCCTCCATATTTTGTTATGAATATGTTTGTGTGTGTGTATTCATGCCATATAATATAAAATGTGTTGACCTTATATCATAATATTTAAGTTTCAGAATATTAAGGAGAAGAGTAAACATCTCTCAAGGACTTAAGATCTCTTCTGGGGAAAGGGTTAGTGTGCTTTTGGTTGCTTGCAGAATAGTTGTAACATGTTAGGCAGAAGTATAACCTTGTTATTGTCTTTATTTAGAGGTTAAATATAGTTTAAGGATATGTGTATAGGGGCCAATTGATGGGGTGGACTTGTGATTATTAATTTTATGTGTCAACTTGGCTGTGGGATACCAGATGTTTGCCCAGATATTATCCTGGGTATTTCTGTGAGGGTGTTTTTGGAAAAAGTTAACATTTAAATCAGTGAGCTTTGAGTAAAGCAAATTGCTCTCCATAAGGTGGGTGGGCCTCATTCAATCAGTTGAAGCCCTGAATAGAACAAAAAGACCAGATTTCCCTCTAAAAGAGATAATTCTCCAGCAGGCTGCCTTCAGACTATGTGTGCAACATCAGCCCTTCCTGGTTCTGAAGCAGATGGCCTTCGGACTCAAACTGGAACATTGACTCTCCCGGGTCTCCAACCTGCCAGCTCACACTGCAGATTTTAGATTTTTCAGCCTCGATAATAATGTGAGCCAATTCTTTATGATAAATCTTGCTCTCTATATAAGTATATGTACAGCTTATTGGTCCTGTTTCACAGAAGAACTTTGACTAATACAATGTATAAATTAACTTTTTGTCATGATGTAGTTGAAGTGCCCTTCTTGGTTCCTCTCCTACCTTTTGTGTTACTCAATCTCTCTTCTCTCCCTCTCCCTGTCCCTTTATTTCCTATTCTATTTCCTAAATTCATGGCATTCACCAAAACACTCTGTCCTTGACAAACTCTCTTCCTTGGCAATTTTATTTCATCTCAACTTGAACTAGTACCTCAAAGGATTCTCAAATATACTCTTTCAGCCTGACTTCCCTCTGAAGGTACAAACCCTCATTTCCAAGTGTGTAATAGTGATCTTCATCTGGTTATTCACCAGATTCCTCAATATGTTCAAAACTGAACTATCTTTCTTCTAAAAACTATACCATGTCCTATTTTTCGTATTCTGTTGATAGCACAACCTTCCCCCCTGGTTACTCTAGCTCAAAATCTCATTCACTCTTCCCTTTTCTAGGCAACTTGTTGCTGAATCCTGGCCATTTTCATCTGCAATATCTCTGGCTTCTATTCTCTCCCTTCCAGTATCTATCTTCCTCTGCCATTTACACTTTGGTTCAAGCCCCAGATCAGTTCTCCTGGCTGGATTTCTTCAAGAGGCTTCTAACAGGTTTACCATATTCTAGATTCTTCCCCTCCATCCATTTTCCCTGTGATGCTGGAATTATTTTTCTAAAGAGGCCATACAAAAATCTTAAGAGAAAGAGAAATGAGTGATCAGATCTCATGGAAAACACTTCCCCACGGAAATAAGTAGGCCCAATTGTGTTCTCTATTTGGAGGTCCCTCCACAATTTGGACATAAAGTAATCCAAATTGTGAGGTAGCTGTGTTGTTGATGCAGTCCAAGAACAATAAGCCACACACAAAGGATGCAGGATAGGGAGTAACTTCAAGGGTACAAGAAAGGGTTAAGACAAATTTCAGATTCAGGATAATGCCCACGATTCAATACATTTGAGTTGAAAGAAAAAGATGAGAAACCACGGAGGCTTCAGAGTGTATAGCCAACCAGAAGGCCAGGGATGAGCAACCGACCTCAGAGACAGGGCTATTATGACTAATTATCTGTCTCTCCAGCTTTGTGGAAGCATCTGGCATTGCCTGGACTTTTCCTGTCTAACTGGTACTTGGAGGGGCAGTAACTCTGATGATGATTTGGTGTATATATTTGACCATGACTCCTGACAGTAGGATTCTTGAAAGCAAAGCTGTCTTCATAGCTGTGCCTTACTCTGCAATTGGTTGTTTTAAAAAAATTAATATCTTAATGTTAGTGGAAAAACAGAAGCAAAAAATCTTTACCCTAACATCCAGCCATTCCATGATCCAATTCCAGCTTACCCCTTCAAACTTATTTCTCACCAGAGATTCTTAGTTCTAGCAAACTGAGCTCATGTTTCAAGTACACAGTTCAGATTTCCAGCCACTATTCCTAGTATTCCATGTGAACAAAATTCTTCTTCTCCATATGTAGAAACTGTCAGCCTTCATGGACTATATTAAATGCCATTTCCTCCAAGAAATCCCACACCTCAGTCCAAAGTAATAAATGTCCCCTCCCCTTCGCTCTCTCCTTTGCAAATCCACAGGAAAAGAGAGTGATTTCTGAAGGTATTTATAATTTCCCCTTATAGTATGGTTGTGTTTTCACATTATACCCTCCTGCTTTTCCATAAGTTTCCTGACATAATTTTTATCTGAGTCATCTTGGTATACCTCCCTACAACAGCAGTTGCCTTGCACACAGTGAACCTATACATGTTTGTTAAAATAACAAATTTTCAGTTAAACTTTTTAAGTTTTTTAAGTCTGCACTTTATGTCAATATTTGATGACTTAGTACATCAGCAGTAGATGCAATTTCAACAAAATAATTTCTCCTCTCCCTTTCCAGTTGCATAAAGTCTAGTCATAGCTTTCTAGAAAACCAATCAGATATGGCAATAAACCTGTCATCCAATATCTGGGAAACCCTAATAAAGGTAGATACAGAGTCAGATGATAATAATGATAATATTTATACATATATAGCACTGTGATGTGCTAGACATTGATCATCATATATATTAACTCCTTTAATTCTCACAACACTCTTATGATACCATTACAGTTGGAAAAACTGATGTACAAAGAGCTTAAGAAATTTGCCCAAATTCACACAACTAGTAAGTGGTAGAACCAAGAGTCAAATGCAGGCAGTCAAGATCCAGAGTCCATACCCTTAACCTCACTCTGCAAAATACAACTCCTGTCACATTCTACCCACCATTCAGAAAAATGCCCAAGTGGAAGGGATGATCCCTGGTTTGAAGGGCACATGATCTTCCAGCTCTGTTCAGAGAGTGACCCTTGAACCCCTCTTGAGGGTGAATGAAAGGCATTCCAGAGCAAAGAGCACATGAGGGATCGAGGACTCCACTGGGTATTTTAAAAATGGCATCTGTGCAATGAAAATTCAAGTAATACATCTCCAATGTCATTATATAAGGCTTTGGTACAGGGAGATAGAGAAAATGACGTGTTTTAAGGGTGCTGCCTTTGTAGTAGCCTCAGAACCAAACTTTCTAAAAAGTAAAGTAGAATATATGTGAATACTGGAATCACGAATATCCTTATTGCACACACCCTGCTGTGAGTTACTCTTTGAACAGAATTGCTGTTTAGACTTCAAACCGCCACTGTGACCTCAAGAGGTTAGCAGAAAAGAGAAATTCTTTGGTTCAGAAACCATAACATGGGTATAATGCCATTTAAAGGCACAAGACTTAGAACTGAATATGGCTTTTGGGAAAAGTCAGTCAATCCTCTTCTGAAAAAGAGAAAAACTCAATGAAGTATAATGCTTTTAAATTCCAGATTGATATAGACAGACCTAATATCAGTAAAATATTATTTTGCCCATAAAAATAGATGTCATGTTCTTAAACATCAGTACCTAAATCATGTTCTTTAATTGATCATGTTCATACCAGATATTTTTTAATGTGTGACAATCCTTTCAATGTGAAATGGCAGGTATCTGCTAGTGCTCTAGAGAAAGAAATAGTGAAATATAGAAATGCTTTGGAATCATGGAGAGTATATGACATAACAAATTAAAAAAGAAAAGAGAGATTCAAGACGCAAATCAGGCATCCTCACTCAAAAGCAATGAATTTAAAACACGTATCTATAGATTTGATCAACCAGGAACAGAGTTCTCCCGAGAGAGTCCCAGAACAGAGGCCAGAAGCGTCTATGAGTTTATGATTGAACTAGAAACACAATAACAACAGCAACAAAAACTCTCAGATTTTAACTCTAAACTCTAAGATTAAAGGAAAATTTCTAACCCATATCTCATGTTTTCATGATGATCTCTGCTTCTGTACCCCAAATTCAACAATTTTTATCTTTGAGCATCTAACCACAAAAGAATTTTCTGTTCTTTTCCTGAAGCCAGGACATGGAAATAATGATAATAGTATTTATTAACAGTATTTATTATCATTATTGTTATACAGATAACAAAACAAAAGGAAAGGAGGGAAGAAGGGAGAGAAGAAGGAGTGAAGAAAGGGAGGATGGAAAATATAGTTTTAGTTTGTGTCATTTCTTATAAAATGTGTCAAGTTATATCATCTCCTTCTCTCAGAGAAACTTATCAAAATAATACCTTGCTAGTTTTCTCTAGGGCTGTCATTCTGATCATTTTCATTTATTCTAGGACATTTTGTTACTACGGTATTTGGTATAGAATTACTGAATGTTTAACACTCATAATAAACATTTGCTCAATATAGAAGATGCTCTTAGATTTCCTTTAATGGATTTATTAATAAAAGAATAACTACTGGCTGGAAAATTAAAAAATAGTTCCAGTCACTTTTGATGCAAAAACTATTACAAAAAGACTTACATGATGTTCCCAGCCTCAAGTGAGTGATTTTATCCATTCCAAGCCGTTTAAAATAATCAGCCTCATAAACTTTAATGACCACCAGTTTTTCACTCTGTATTTATAGTGAAGCCTCCTCATTCATTCACAAAGAGACAGACTAAATTCTCAAATACTTGCATTATTTAATTATTATATGATATGGGCTTTCTCCGTCCCAAGTGCCAAATGTGTCCAAATCAGTTGTAGCCTAATGATACACACTGTATGCTCTGTAGACTTTTCTATACAAATGGTAGAAAATATACATGGATTATGTCAGACCATGAATATTGAGAGCACTTAAATACTGCTGAAATACTTTTATCTAATTTAATTAACTTTTTCTACTATATTCAGTATATTAACTATAGTTTACAATTATTCCTTAGGCTGAGAGATTACAGTATAATTTATTAGGATGAAGCCAAGAGCATGTAACTAAAAGATCATCTATAACAAGCAAAATGGAAAAGCATATTCCCTTTGCTCAGGTGGATGATAGTATTTGTGCCAAATAATATAGCATTTCTCCCCCTACTTGGTATTTTAAACATGCATTTTGTTGTCAGGCTCCCTGCCAATAGGCTGCATGGGTAGCAATGGAGTCTCACTGATAATTCAAAAGGTGAGTTAATTAGGGGTTGCAGTTTGGAATGTTATCAAGCTGCTGCTTAGACATCTATCTGCTTTCCATACAGGTGTGAAATATTGACAGCAAATTACAGAAGTGCGATGACATTTTTACCTTTCATTTACTTGATTAGATTTTGATATGACATACTTTGAAGGGGAATAGAAACTATATCTCTGTTCAAGTAGCTATTTACCATGAGAAAGCACTTCGGGAGTTCAAAAGAAATGCAGTATTAAATTTATTAACAAAATATTATTTGGACTTCATAATTCTTGCATAATAACACAGAGGTTGATTTTGAACTCTATTGGTCAAAATTAACCATTTATACCACAGTACCTTTTGTTCACAGGTTCTGAAACCATGATGACACTGAAAGCTGATCGCAATGAGGCTTGTTAGTGTACAGATTTATATTAATTATATGTTTACATTTCCTAAACTAATAATCATGCCACCACAGAGAAAGAATTTCAACTCTAGGGCTATTTCTGCATTAATATTACATCGAGAGAAAGCAAAGACTATAAAGAGGCCCATACCTTGACATGTATCTGGGAATATCTGGTGGGAATTGGGTTAAAAAATTTAGCTACAACACAAAATAAGAAAGTTCTATAACATATATTTTACCATCAACACCTAGAAGAAGTTCAATTATTTAAATGAATTTATTGTGATTAATGAATTTTATATACTGATAGTATCTAAATATACTTTTAGAATTGCCCTGTTTTTTCCTATAATACTAGGATCATCAGTCGATAAAGAAGATAAATATGCATTAGAAGTGAAATATCTGTCATTTACTAGATAAAGCAATTAATTGGGTAAATGGTTTCCATATAATCAATGTTCCCCCTTTCCTCATCTCTCCCAGTCCAGTCAAAATCAGACACCAGCTTCAATATCATGTCCCAATGCTGCTCTACATTTCCTGATTTCCTTCCAATGAAAGGTAATTTTGCTAAGCCCCCAAGTCTGATACGAAACTCGTTACATATGACCTTTACACATGCTTGCATATTTTATTTACTTTACCATGAGTGATAAAGATGATGATGATAATGGTGGTGATGAAGAAGGTGATAGCAACAGAATTAAGGATAGATTTGTTTTAAAAATTAAGCTTAAATTGATTTAAAATCACCCGATTAATTTAATGTATTTGTGAAAAATAAATGTCTTGCTTTGATTCTACTGAAAGCAGAATCTCAAACAAGGATGTCATTTAATCAGAAGGTCATCTCAGTAAGCAGGAGTGAAGAAGTGGGGAGAGGCAAGGAAGGAAAAGTGCAAATGTAAGAGCTTATTACTGAGTTTGCTTCTGAAGGGGCACAATTCTGCTGGGACCTCTAAGAAGCATGCAGAATGCCTTCAATATTGTCCATCTGAAGAAGAGGAGCTGGCAGCTCTTATTTGCCATTGTTTAAGGGTTGTCCCCAAGGGCAATATATACTCCACATTTAAATACTCCACATGTCTCAGTAGTGCTATTTCAGGCCATTGCTGAAATGTCAGCATAGCCAAGAAAGCTCAGAGGATAAAAGCTGAAAGATGCACATCAGGTGCTTGAGATGGGACACCACCATCCAGAGAAAAGTTAAGCCTGGGCTCCTGAGGAACCATGCAATGCAACTGTCGCCACAATCATAGGTGGCTGAGGGGATGTGATGGGGGGCACCAAAGATGTCCATTGTCATAAGAATTAAGTTTTTTTTAAATACTCTTTTATAAGCCTTGTGGTGGTTAAATTTTTTAATTTAGGCTCAATCAAATCTTTTGCTGGAATATAAATTAGTGATTAGCATTTCATCTCATTTATTTTTCTTTGCATCAAAAAGTAAGCAATGATAGCCTTGACTGTATTTATGTAGGAAGGAAGAGGAAAGGATTAGCTAAGACTTCCCTCCCCCTCTTGAGCACAAAGTGGTTTATTAATACAAAATGTAAAATGTGGTCTACTTTGATAAGGTAGCCCAATCTCAACTCAAGTGAAAATTATAACAGCCAGTAAAATGGTCAAAATGTACACAACAGCAAAAACTTAGAAAAAAATTCAAGACAATTTGTAAATGTGGTAAATGGGATTATTGATTGGCAAATATTCACTCCATTTCCCTCTCCACAACCTGCAGGAGACTATTACATTGGTAGCCCCTGATGAACCATACTTCTAGATGTTCAATACTCCTGTGTAATGGGTCTTTGATGAACACAGAAGCTTGGTAAACATTTGCACAGATGTGAATGTCCTCTTAGAACTCTCCCCCATGAAAGGCAGCCACCATACAGACACCATACCATAAAGAAACCCAGGTCAAATTACTTAGCAACTCTGGAGGAAGAGAAGTCATCTTAGACTTTCTGGCACTATCTGTGTTCTCATCTGAAAGCAGATGCTTGAGTGACCTCAGTTACACTATGTGAAGCAAAGAACAACCCACAAAATTAATAGGAATTGTTTTTAAGCTACTAAGTTTGGATATCTTGTTTTGTAGCAATATATAACTGATACAAAAATTGGTACCAGAAATGGGGTTCTACTTAACAAAAACCTACAATATATGGTATTGTCTTTGGGAACAGAAAGTGAGTAAAGGCCTGAAGGGTGGAAAAGACTATTTAGTAGAGGCTTGAAAAGCAGTGAAGAAAGTAGAGATGAACTTGTAGACAGAGGAACTTTTTATTAGTGGAAAGGTAAAGGAGATTGCTGCCTATGACAACTTTGAAGGTAGAAAATATATTTAAGAAACTTGTGGACATCTCCATATTGAACGCTGAACATGTCAATTGATTCCTTTCAGCCTCTTATGATAAACTACTGCAAAAGAGACACAAACTAAAGATAGAATTGGTCAATTTCCAAGTGGAATTTAGAGAGGATACATCCAACCCAGAACTTTGTGGGTAGGAAAAGGAAACTTTTTCTTATTTTCAGCCTCTTCAGACAGCAAAAAATAAAATTTTCAAGTGAGAAATATCTCAGAGCAAAGATAAAATCCAGTGTGCCACCATAAAACATGACTTTGGGATCAAGATCAAATCAAAGATTAACGTGTAATATACTTTGTTAAAACCTCAAAAGATCTAAGGCAATTACTTATAGACTCTAATGGTTTCTTAGAATTCTCAGGGTTTTGTTCCACAGCAGGCAGCCTCACATAGAGATGAGCTGGTCTTGAAAAGATGTGTGGGTGTATCTTTAATCTAACTGAGTAAATTATAGTTTGATATATAGAAAACCCATAAGTTATTCAAAGGAGTTGAATTCGCTTGAGACAGAAATAGTTCAAAATTAAAAGATGTACCACCCCAACTTCTATAGGCAGGAAACGGGCTGGGGAATTTTTTCAGCTGCAAACATATGCCATTCCTTATGGAAAAGGAGAGATGAGTCAGAAAGCAAAGCCATGAGCTGAAGGGTGAACCTAAGGGTTGAGAATGTGCAGCCATGAGCAATGGATAATAAAACCACTCCCAAGATGCATAATCAGATCTTCATCAAAGAAAAGTCCCTAAACCTAGAACAAAGGGAACTGAAGACATGTGTCCTGTAGGATGACAGAATTGCTGTGGACATTAACTATTATATGTCTTCAATTCTGTCCCTTTTTAAATAGGAACCTCTATTGTGCCTGTCTTGCCCCATTGTATATCAAGTATGTGTGGAACAGATACCCTGTCTTTTTAGTTTATAAGCCTTTAATACCCCCTAGAAGTCACATCCGAGGAACAACATCTAAGAAGCTACACACAAGGCACCACATCCAAGACACCTCATTGTACCTAAACCTGATTTAAATGATGAGATTTGGATGTTTTCTATGGTTTAAATGTTTGTGTTCCCTCCAAAATTTATGTTGAAATTTAATCCCCATTGTGGTGGTATTAAGAGGTGGGGTCTTTGGGGAAGTGATTAAGTCATAAGGATGCTGCCCTCATGAATGAATTAGTGCCTTTAAGGGGCTGGAGGGAACTAGTTAAGACCCTTTTTGCTCTTCTATTCCTTCTGCCATGTGAGGACATAGTGTTCCAGGTGCCATCTTGGAACCAGAGACTGGGTCCCTCACCAAACCCACTGATGCCTTGATCTTGGACTTCCCATCCTCCAGAGCTGTGAGGAAGTAAGTTTCTGTTCTTTATAAATTGCCAAGTCTCAAGTATTTTGTTATAGCAGCACGAATAGACTAAGACAAAGTTCAAGCTTGAATTTTGTACCAAAATGGAATTATACACTGGGAGTCTTGGAAGGGGATATATTTTGCAAGTGGAATAAATATGAATCATTAGGGACCAAAGAGTGATCTGTGATATACCATTACATTGGTGTTCCCCAATGAACCACAACTTCATTTATTCATGTTCCTGTATAGTCCCCTACCATATTGACTCTTATTTTGGTCTATGACTTGCTTTGGTCAATGGGATCTTACCAAATGTGATGCAAGCAGAAGCTTATTAAGCTCTTACACTTTGGGGCTTGTCTTCCTGGAATACTTCCTCTTGGGAGTCAGCTGCTTTACTGTAAAAAGTTCAAGCTAAATTACTGAATTATGAGAACCATGTGGTGAGAGGCCCTCAAAGAGGAGAGGCTGCTCAGATGCTGTAGCCCTAGTGAGCATCTATATACATGACTACAGCCACACCACATGGAGCAGAAAAACTGCCCAATCAAACCCAGTCAACACAGGATTCTAAGCAGTAATAAATCACCATTACTTTAAGCCCCTTTGTTTTAGGTTGGTTTGTTACACACCACAGGATAATTAAAGCATGATCTTCATGGGAAAACTATTCTTCTCCACCTCATCAACCTCAGGCCTGGCTGTGTGTCTTGTGTACCTACCATGACCTTGTTTTGACAACTTTAGTGAGGTTGGAAATGACAATTCCTAGCCTAGTTTAGGCTTTGAGGGGCACTGTGCATTTTCTTTCACCCTTTTAGCAGTTTCTGACTTCTACTATGAGAAAACATTTTAAAGGTAGCTATTGCCTCTCCATCCTGGGCTCCAGAAGAGAGCCAGGACTAGAATGAGACAAGTGTGATGCCTAGGGTAAAAAATTTAAGGAGGCACTCCCTCTCAGGTCTTGCGAATGCCATTACTGTACTTGCACAACTCTGAGAGTGAATTCCTCCCTTAAATTTTGTCCCCTGGGTACCTCTCTTGCTTCACTCTAGTCATGGTCCTGTTTTGGAATGAGATATGTGAAGTACACCTGCTCCAACTGTGGACACATTAGACAGAAGTAAATATTTATTGTACTAAAGTATGTTACTGAAGTATTTGTGTTTATTTGTTTCTTAGCAAGGTGACAATACAAACCTTGATAATCAAACTGTGCTATTCAGATCCATGACTTCTGCGTCTTTATATTCTCATATTCTTATGAACTAAATCGTATCCCCTCCCCATACACAGATACAAAATTCATATGTTGAATTCCTAGCTTCCACGTGACTATATTTGGAAATAGGACTTTAAAGGAGATAATTAAGGTTAAATGAGGCCATAAGAATGGGGCCCTGATCTGATAGGACTGATATCCTTATAAGAAGAGAAAGAGACAATGGAGATTGTGTCCTTTCCACGTGCACACAGAGAAAAAGCCATGTAAGGACACAGAAAGAAGGTAGCTGTTCTGCAAGCCAGGAAAAGAGACCTAACCAGAAACCAAACTTTCTGATTCCTTGATCTTGAACTTCATAATTCAAGAATTGTGTGAAAATAAATTCTGTTGTTTAAGCCACACAGCCTGTGATATTTTGTTATGGCAGCCCTAGCCCACTAATACACATTCCTAGCATGGTGTTGAACACAAGTTTAAAGTTTGTTGCATAAGTAAGAGTTTTCATCTGTCCTTCTCCCAGCATAGGGTATATCTTGTCTTTAACTAAAATTTCTAAGGTTCTAAAATCCTGCATGCAAAAAGAAAGTGCCTTTCACTAGGCACATTATGTAAATTATATCCTTTAAAGGACTCATTTAGATTTTAATTTTGAATTGTGGTCTTTCTCCGAACCAAACTTGTAGAGATACAACCTGTATTTATATAACTTTTTAAAAGCAGTACCACCTACCCCTTCACTCCAGCATATTGGTTTTCTTTGTGATTTATCTAGTAGATTCATATGTGGATGTTTTGCCATTAAGAATTTCCTAAGATTTTAATCATTATCAAGAAGGAAATATGATTGTTCAAATGGTAGAACCCACATGGTGTAGGAAAAAATGGGTTAGATCAGAAACCATAGTTACGGTCCCTTCTCTTGAATGTCAGGTAAGGCAATAAAATTCTTTGTGTCATGATTTTCTCAGTTGTCAAAATGAGATGTTGAACTAGTGATTTCTGAAGCCATTTCTTATTCTATAGTTTTATGACTTTATGACTAGGGATCTTAGGACATATAGTTGTCTGATTATTTGATTTATATCCTAATCTTAGAGTGTAGTTCATGGTTTTTTTTTTTACTGTAAATATCTGGTGTTCATTTAAAATAAATCTACAAATTAAGTGTAATTTTTCTCAGAATTTTTGAACATGAGAAAAACGCACATCAGTGCTACATAATTAAGTACCATTTATTTTTTGCACTGTTTAAGCAAGCTACAGATATTCAATTGCCATTGAAATATTTTTGTAAACCATGCAACCTTTTGCACAAAAGATAATTATGAAATAGCTAACATTCATTTGACCACAACCAATAAATAATTTATGAACTGGGTGTTTGAAATTATGCAAATATTCTAAATACTTTTTGTTGCCTGTACATCTGAGTAAGTATGATTCAGAAGAAAGTGTGCGATGGATTAATAGATTCAACATTGAAGAGATTTGCATTTCTACAGAGTTCTTTTCTTTGCTGGCTCCTACTATCTTTAGTATCATGGCTCAGAAAACAAGCTTGACAATACTGTCTCTAAATGTATTTGAATATCCTGGCATCCCTATTCATCAGCCTCTTTGATGCTTTAAATGTCTTTTGCTTTCTTTCCAGAACTCTTTATGAAGGCAGAGAGATATGCATTTAGTAGAGTATCCAACTATTTTATAATACACACTAAATAAAGGGGAAAATGGGTGTCTTTAAATATTTTATATATCTGTGATAGCCCATAGCAGAGTTCTGTTAGAGGTAGTTGCAGAATGGGCTCATTACTGTGAGCACACTGCGTACCAGGTGCCACATACAACATCACAGCAATGACTAGCAATTGTTGACTTCATAAATTCTCTATGCAAAATGGAAATCTTATTGACACCTGTAAGTTGGTGGGCAAACCCTATTAGCAATTATATTTATATTGCATTTAGTATGGACTAACATTGCATAAAGGAGATATGTTTGATATTAGATTGTAATCAAGAATAATAAGCTTTTATCATTTTTAACAATGTATCATACAAAATTATTTCTTAGAAAGTACTAAGAAAAAATATTTCTTACAAGTTAGGGGGTTATTTATTTTCATTTCTTTCTACACCCTGGGGTGGGGAGTGGATGACATTTCTGTTGATAAAGATATTCAGAAGTCTCCAGTTGATGTTACTATACTAAAAAATGATTCATTATTTATATTGCTAGTAAATGTGCTATTATCTCATTTAACAGCTTTCTCTACCCAGATGTACCTTGGGCTCTGACCAAATCTCGTGACACAAGTTAATATATGTATTGATGGATTGGTACCTTCCATTGCTTTGTAAATCCAATGAGTATTTAAAGAATAAGAGGAGGGAATTAAACTGTACAAAGAGCTATGGATTGCCATCGACACTCAAGTACTGTTTGTCTTGAAAAGCCTTTTTCCTATAATCTCCGATTGCTTAAGAGCTAATATTTTGCATATACCCCAAAAAAGATAATTCACATCATGAGAGTTTATACCTTCACTAATATTGATCCTTATTGTCTCTGAAGAAAACCATTTCACTTAAGCCTATTCAGTCTTTCATAATCACAGAAGTTCCTAAAGCAATCGTTAGGTTTAACTTTATCAAAACACAAGATTTTCTTTAATACCTTGTTACTATTTGTCCTGCTCACTGCCTCAAATATCTTCTCCTCTACCCAACCAATCTTTACCTCCTTTTAAAAAAAAAAAAAAAAATGTTTACTTATGTGCCTTTCTACCCTGAAAACCCCAACCCACAAACTCTGATGACTGGAATAAAGAACTTACTCTTTTTGGCACTTTTGTATGAATAATACTTGCTTATTTTATCTTTATTTAAATGTGCTGTGTCTTTTGTTCTGTGGGTGCACAGCACAGAATCGCCCACCTACTCCACTCCCCTCAAAAATCGAAGGTGGCACTGTTTTCCTAAGTTATCCAGAAATAGTGAAGTAAAAGAACACACACCAAAAGCTGTGCACCATGGGGATTGCTTATTCTGTTCTACACAGAATTCAGCTGAGTTAACTTTAAAACATTCCTTTTCATTTAAGTACTCCCTCAAAACAGCGTAAAGGCTAGAGCACCATATAAGCTGCTTACAATTTCTACTGCACATTTTATCAGGGAAGCTATCTATCCCAGATTTCTTCTCTTCAGAAAAATTTTAATGATCCGAGGTCACACCTTTTAAAAAGAATGAGGTCTAGTTTTACATAAGAAGGTCCAACTTGTAGGGTTTTATTTTCTTTTTATGCTCAGACCTCACAAACCGAGGACCACAGTCTTCAAATAGCATTCCTTGTTAAAATTGAACTCAGAAAAGAAGGTTATTCTACCTCAGAATTTTAAGTAAAGCTTCCACAACAAAGTTCAGTGTTCCAAAGCTTTAAATAAATCTGAATTAAAGCAGCACTCCATCTCTAAGGTGTTTAAATTGGGTTGCTAATCCCCTTACTCTTGAAACATGGCCTAGCGTTTTGGGGACTGCAGTGTAGACCTGGGATTGCTTCTCAAAGTCGGGGACTCAGGCCACCGGCATCACAATCACCTGGACTGCTTACTAAAAACAGATTCCTGGGCCGGGCCCAGTTCAAACTGAATCAGATCTTCTGCAGGCAGACCCCGAAGCTGCATCACTGACACGCTGCCCAGGTGATTCTCGCACACACTACAGTTTGAGAACCACTGCCGAGTAGCCATCATTGTTGCTGAAGAAGCACAGCTGGCATCACCTCTTAACCTCTTAAATTCTTCAATTTCAAGGAAGCTCAATGCTTTTAAGTTGAACCTCACCACCACCACTTTGAGGCCAGGATTATGCTAAGAAGATTAAGGTCCCTCCGAATATTCAGAACTTTTGTCTCCCTGCTGTCAGCAACCAAGGAAGCTGGCAAACGCTGGTCTCTCACAGTAACATTTAGTGCCGGTCAACACACCGTATGGGCTAACATCTGAGCCCAGAAATAGGAAAGGCGAGTATAAATAGATTTGAATTGGGGTTGGACAAGGATTTGGCAGGCAAAAAATGACTGTGTGTTGATGGGGTGGGGAAGGATAGCTGCCAATTCAGAGATCCGTGGTGGAGGAGCTTCCTGACCCCTGTCCACGCTAGAAGCTAGAGGTTCCTGTATGCTTTCTGGACTTCTGAGCCCTTGGCTATAATTAGGGAGGTTACTGCTTTCCCTGGCTTCTTCCATATGCATGTTAGTTGTATTTGGCATTAAGTAGCAGTGTTTGAAGAGTGTCTGGCCCCCACCAGCATTTAGTTGAGCCAGTCACTGGAAAAAATGACAATGGTATCTGGCATAGAATTCAGGTGTTAAAATATCTTTATTAAAATAGAGGAAATAGCACCTATTAGGAAATGACCCCGAGCTACCCAAATTTTATTAGACTGGGAGGAGGTGTTCCTCCCCCCATTACCCCCCTTTGAAGCATACTGTAAATTCCCTTATGTCTTTCATGGTATTTAACTACAGAAATGGGTGCATTCAGTAATTTGAGATTTGCGGTGCTATTTTTATCGCAACTCATTTTGTGTAGTATCAGGGAATACCGAGCTGTGACTTGGCATGTTTCAATAAAACTTTTTGTACATATTTAGCTAAAAAAGAAAATTTGATGGGGTAGGAGAGAGAATCAACACTACTGGCAATTTCCCATTAGCAGTGCAGGAGGTAAAAGTCAAAAATAAAGCTTGTGGGATAAGTCTGAACATGGCATCCAAGCGTACAAGAAATGACATTTCTCTTTTTTCATCCCGAGGTGGAAGAGGAGACTTGACAGAAGTGAGTAAAACCTCACTCTGCAATATTCATCTGATGCCAGCCCTGATGTCAGCAGCGAGCATGTTAACCGGTGGATGAAGTGGGCCATGTCCACCCTCCACAACTCTACAAAACCACTTTAAAGTCAGCACGAGGTGCTGGCACTCCCCCTCTCTCAATGAAAAGCATACTTCTTGATTAAAAATGTATGTTTCCACTTTATGCCAAAACAAGAGAGCATTATTTTCAAGATGATCATAGAAACCAAGTTAAATGTGTTTCTTATTTCCAGAGATAAAAAAGCATCGCAACTCGGTGAAGAAACATTTCAGTGCTGGATGTTAGTTTAATGTAGCACTACTATGCACGTAATTTATTTTGAAACACAGTGATGTATGAAAATCTTCAGTATTTTTGACAGAATGAGATTACACATCCATCCCCCTCTATGCTTTAAAGGGAAAAAAACCTCGACTGAGCCTGCCAATGTTACAGATAATATCTGCGTACGTCTGCATTGTAATACTCCTCCTGTTATTTCCACTTGCAGAGATAGTAATTCCTGGGATAATTTCATTCATAAAGGGTTCCCAGAGGAGGAAGGTGAATGGTCAGGAAAAGATATTGAAGGTAATTTGTAGTCCTGTTGGACAACCTCTCAAGTCAGTTTGATTCTCCCTTGTCAGTCAGGAGACTAAGGACAGTTTGAACATGCATGGGAGAGAGAATTTGCAGGGGCCCAGGTATCTCCTTTCACACAGGGTGAGCTATTTTAGAGGGCAGCAGGCTCAGTGGGAATCATACATTTACATGGAGGCTCTTCCTAGGCTTGAGAAGAGAGTGACTACTATCTAACCCTGGAAATTAAATTGCTAGATAATAACATTTTTCCACCCCTTGCCTTCTCTTCTCAAGCATGAAGCAGCGATTATAGGTGAATGATATGGTATACAAAAAGGAGGGAGATATGAAGAAAAACCGGAAAAAAAAAAAAAAAGGTACAGTGTTCATGTTCCGGAACAAGGCAATGCCTAAATTTCAGCTACTTATTTATTCTGGCACAACATTGAAGATGACTGTTAATTTCACATTCTTGGCCTTAAGAATACTTTACAGAATAGATTCATCCATAAACACAAATACACAGCCATATTCCCCTGGATGTTTCTCTTCTGTATAACTTAATAGGTTTTTAAATCAATTCACATAATTAGAAGCTTATTTATCTGTCATTCTACAAACTAGAAATCTCTATCAGCAAATATTTCTGGCTTTTACTAGTTTGATTAATGTAGAACCAAGTGGTATCTTGAATCATTAAGGTTTAACCATGTTTAATTTAGGTTTAGCATTAAAATACCTGTCATAGCAGAAAAATTTCTTGAAAATTATTAATCCATGAATGATATTCAGAGTAAATCTTTATTAGTCAGAGTACTTGATTAAACAGAATAATGCATAGCCCAGCCACACTAGACAATACATTCTGTAATACATTTAGACAATACATTCAGTAACAATGCACTGAAAGTACAGATGGTAATATTAGATTACGTGTCAAGGATAGCTAAGTTGTAGAATTTTGTACAGAGCTATTAATATGGAAAACCTTTGAAAAATTTAATAATTTAATTACCTCATTTATTAAGTATTTATTTAGTATCCACTATGTACCTTATAATATAGCAAGTATTAAGGAGTACCCAAGAAACCCATGGCATTGTTCATTTCCTCAAGAAATGTATAACATACATCAGATTTGCACATGAATGACTGGAGAAAAACACACTACAGAACGTAATCAGAACATAAAACATGATGCCTCAGCCATATAAAACAACCAGATCAGCAGATAGAGACATTGGTCCAGAAAAGAGAGGAAAAATAGTTGTTTTATTTATTGTTTTCAAACCAATAATACCTATAAATTGAGGGTAATTCACAAATGAGTATCTAAATGTACATATGCCGTGCCAATATGTTTTCAAGCTTTGTTCCACTCACTCTTAGTTCATTTTCAACACACATTCACACATTACATCCTATGTCAAGGCCAAAAATATTGCAGAAATCAAATATTAAAACTATAAGTCTCATGATATTAGATAGAAATGGTCTTTAAAATTTCACATACTGAAAAATCATAGATATAAAAACCTTCCACCACTTCCTCTGTAGAACAGCCACCCTGTTTCTCAGAGTGAGTACCCTGGGCATGGAAAATTGCTAGACTATTGGTTTGGAGTATTTGGACTAGTGCTGTGCTATCAGTACTACTACCCAGGCATAATAGGCACTGCTAGTTCCTTAGTTATTGTTACAGCTTCTAGGGGTCTTTTAATAGGTTATTTAGAAAAAAGAAAAGAGGACAATTGACCCTGGGTGGTTTTCAAATGGTGCTATTACTGGTTTGTTTTCATAGATTGGCGGTACCCTGCAAGAGGCAATGTTCAAGAAATAAAATTACAGTTGTATTAACAGCTTCAAATTAGGGGTGTTTTTTGAAATCATTGTGTGAGTTTTAGTGGCACAAGAATGAGTGCTTTTAATTGGGCCTTCTTCCTTAGAAGGCTTGAAGAAAACTCTTCAGCCCAACAGACAGAAAGGGGAACCAGGACAAGAGCCACATTATCATTTTCTGAAATTGCCGGTTGGTATCTGACAAAATATTGTCATGATTTTATTCAAAGAATTAAAATGCTGAGACCTGGTCCTTTGCAATAGAGCATATTATAAAGCTGAAAGATCCTACTTTGGGGGACAATCTTCAACAGCTGAATTGCCCCAGGTTCCTGCATAATAAAATGATCTTCTGAAAAATTGACTAGCATATTTTGGCTGTGAGCATCAGAAAATACCACAAACAAAATATTTGTATAGCTTATAAAACACTCAAGCTGAATATTAAAAGCATCTGTTTTCAAGGAATATAATTATAAAGTACTTGAAGTGAATCAGGAGGCAGGATTCACAAAACAAACATGTCATAAACAAGCCATTTGACTCATTCAAATACTATGGGTAATAGATGGACTGCTGATTTACAAAGGAATATTTTTCATTGAAGATTCTGATATCAGAAACCATGACAGCATCAAATGCTTCCTGATATCATTCTGGGATGAAAAAAAATTCTGGGCTATTTATTGAAGCAGTTTGATATTTTTTTTTTAAGAAACATCTGAACAAAGCCTTAATATTTTTACAATCTGGCCAATTCATACAATCAAGACCATACCTAAACCATATGTGTTGGTGGTGAACATTAAAATATATATTATACACCCATGAATTATGGCCACACTTTACCTGTAAAAGGCACTGTTGCTCAGAAGTGAAAGATTCAAATGTGCAAAGTGTCTCTTTTGTTTTTATTTGGGCATATCAAAAGCAAGAAACTTCATTGTGGACATTATGAAGTCAAATGTAATTCATAATGGTACTGCTGCTTGTGAAAGGAGAACAGACAGAATCCACTTTCTAAGATTAAATTGAAACTTCCTTCTCCAAATGTTAAGCTAAAATTATGGGCAAAATTCTTTTCTCACATTTGCATCATGGGACTTAAGCCTGTTATTCTTTCCTCCTACAAGAGAGGCTCCTGGGAGTCCTATGTACTTATCAGGAGCAAAATATTGGATTTGACATCTGCAATATACATCTTCGTTGAATTTTGTTCCAGATCAAAACACACGCCTGTTTCTTATTGTTCTCCTGAGGTCTTAGGAAAGTTTGTCTTTTTACAGTCTCAGAAATGATATTAATTTTCAGAAAGACAGTCTCTGAAAGCATTAATCCTACAGCAATATGGCCATTAAGATCATTTCACCCTATGCATGCATGTATAAACTTTAGGCAACTTAGAAGAGAAAGCAGAAAGGAGCACATAAGGAAGTGGGAAGGAGGATGAAGAATGAAATGTTGTGAAAAGAAGAGGTCACTAGGTGTAAAATCTGGATGCTTCCAAAAGCAATGGGATCTCAAGGTTAGCATATCCTGATGTACTACTCCTGGGGAGCCGTTGCTAAAGTTGTAAGACTCTGAAACAAGTACTGAAGCTTTATGTTCTCTTTTATAAAACTCTCACTCTTCTTTTTTGCTCATTTAATGTGCTTTATTTGACTGCTGATTGGAGTATTTGACCCTGACAGTTCTCTTTGCAGATGAAATGTTAAGCCTGAGAACCTTTAGCCAGCCACACAAGACCAGCCTTGGGACCCAATGACATCTTTGAACTCTGGCTCTTTCCTCGAGCTTGATTAGAGATTTTATTCTGACCGCCAAAGGGAATGGGAACCTTTAATGAGAAATGGTGTTTTGTGCAGCAGCCGTTGATACAGGAAGGAGAGGCACTCTACAAATTAGACGCTAGCTTGACTGAAAAGCTATAGGACTGAAAAATCACTTTAAAAATTGCACCATTATAAATCACCATATAATTAGGCATGCAATATATAAAACGAGCATAAAGCATATGGTAAATAATCTTTATAGATATAGTTAATATGAATCTTAAATGCCACCATAAATGTTTTGCTACCTCAAATTGGTAGTGCTGTAAGAGTGAATCAATGAAAATTCTACCATCTGAAAAAGGAAAATCTATGTACCACATCTCATGTTATTTGATGTTCTTTTTATTAAAAGAACACTTTTGCTTTTGATATGCAAGGTTTCTGGGGGAAAAAGGTATTTCTATTGGTGTTATTTTACTTGTACTATTTTCTTGCTTTTATTAATATATAAAAGAGCTAAAAAATAAAATTTTTAAAGGAAAAAGTGAAATGCTTTCTGTAAAGCATACCCTCTGAACTCTGGTAGGTAAGCCCTTAAGCATGGACATACCTTGTTTAGCCTACAGTCTTTTCTCCAGAGAAAAAGCTAGCTTAAAATTAAACTTTTGAATTAGAGATCTAAAATATTCAACTAATATGGTAAATGTTACTAAAAAATATTAATCAATTACCAATGGGATTAGTTGTTAAACTCGATTAAATTTTTCAGTAAAGGTGATCCATTTAATTATTCTATAGGTCTCCATTAAGTCACTCTAAATTATTCTATATGTCTCTTGGACATAATTAGATGAATTTTCTGTATAGACAAGGCATCAGGATATTTCAGCCACGGTCAAAATTTCCAAAGAGACCATCAGGTTGCTCAGGGGAGAGAAGTCTCACTGGTTCTCAAGCTTTCTTTGAACAGTTGCTAATATATAAAATGAATTTACAACCACATTTTTTAAATCTCTGTCAGGATTTCAATGCTTTAATCCATTGAGGAAAACAAAGTTGAAAGTTTTATATAAGCTCAGGCATAGATTATATAGCCTGCCACATAACAAACCCTGCAGGAAACTGTTAGGAGACAGCATGATACTTTTTCACCTGGGCTGTTATTCTAGCAAATTGATTACCTCCACAGCTGCATGGAAAGCAAACTTGTACTGTGGTCTCTATCAGTGCCCTAGTTTTTCTCTTTTCCCTCCCCCATATTTTAGCCATTCAATCTAATGCACCACTGAGACACTCTTTTCTTTACCTTTCTTACAAGTTGTCTTTTCTTTGTGCAGAAAACATAGATATGCTCCAGGAATACTAGATGTTTACTGTAGTTACTCATGTAGACTGAATATTTTTAAGGCAAGGAAACTGGTGTTTTAAAAAAGATCTCTATTTTAATCCAATCCACCTCCAGTGCTATAAAATGCAATACAAAAATGTTTGTTTTAAATATTTAGCAGTTACCAGTTGAACTAAAGAATCAAGGCTCAGAAATAAAATGATATAGACTTGATAGCATTTTGAACCAACATAATTAATTTTAACTTTTAATTATAGTTGAGCGTGGGAGTCCCACATAGTCATAATTCAACAGTTTTCCACATTTTATGTGCCTGATCCCATTCACTTTGACTGTTATCAGCACTAAGCACAGGATTCTTTCGGGTGTTTGTTTGTCACCTAAAATATGAGCTATCTTTTCCAGATTTGTGTCATATGCAAACTTCATCAGCATTACATCAACATTTTTATATAAAAGGGATGAAAAATATCGCCAAAGGATTTGTATGCATGAATGTGTGTTTACACATTTACACATACATGCATTCATCTTGAGAACCACTATTTTTTTTAACATTCTTAGACATTTTTAATGAGTTTCTGAAGACAAATACAATGAAGACCATAGGTATTAAATATCTTAATCAAACCTACAAAGGTGTCTGAGCCACAATAAATGATGATTCTGCAAAGCCAACGAGTCCTTTGAGGTTTCTGAAAATGCACCAACTAGTCTAACTGTGTCTATTAGGATGCTCATCCCCCTCTTTAGCCCCTACTTTTCCCTCCGTCAAAGGTCACCCTTATCCTGAATTGTGTATTACACATCCCCTCACTTCATCACACAAGCATGTTTGCTTGCACAATAGAATGTTCGCTTTCATTTAGGTTTAAACTTTATAAACAGGCCTTATACTGTCTACATTTTTTAAAACTTGTGTATTTCACTCAAGATTGTGTTCTTTTTTTTTTCTTCTTCTTTTTTTGAGACAGAGTCTCACTCTGTTGTCTGGCTAGAGTGAGTGCCATGGCATTAGCCTTGCTCACAGCAACCTCAAACTCCTGGTCTCAAGCGATCCTCCTGCCTCAGCCTCCTGAGTAGCTGGGACTACAGGCATGTGCCACCATGCCCAGCTAATTTTTTCTATATACTTTTAGTTGTCTAGATAATTTCTTTCTATTTTTTTTTTTTAGTAGGTCTCGCTCTTGCTCAGGCTGGTCTAGAACTCCTGAGCTCAAACAATCCGCCTGCCTTGGCCCCCTGGAGTGCTAGGATTACAGGCGTGAGCCACCGCGCCTGGCCAAGATTATGTTCTTAAGATTTGACTATGCTATTGTATGTAGCTGTGGATAAAACTGACGTTTACTGCTGTATAATATCCCATTATGTGACTATACCATAAACTTTTACTTATTATTCCACTAATGGTCATTCAAGGTTTTTTTCCATTTTTTGCTTTTATGACACTTTACTATGCAAATTCAAGCACATGTGGAAATCGAGTACCTAGGTCACAAGATAAATGCTAAACCTTAAAAGATAAGACAAATCGTTTTCTAAATTTTTTATCTAGATTTTAAAATTACCTTTATAGCTAGTGTATAGGTAACTTTAATTGAAAATTTGAATAGATAATATATAACTATGTAATTTAAATAAAGAAAAAATTAATATAATGACATTTTCAAAATATATAAAAAGATATACATACAATGAAACATGTCCCTTCCCACTTCTGCCCCATAATCCTTCATGTCCTCTCTTCAGAGCAAAGCATTGTCACTAATCTTACTATTTTTTAAAAATCCTTAATATTAACAAATCATTAATTGAGAATGAATTTGATTTTTGAAATAGTCAAAGATTATTTAGGATTAATTTAAGAAATCATTAAGTAATAAAATTTTTGGTCAAAATTAATTTATCTAAAAAAATGATTCAATATGATAAATGGTATCTATTGTAAAGTTACAAGGGACATCATATTTAATGTTGAAACACTGAGTATTTTGAACCCTAAGATCGAGAATAAGAGAAGGATGTCCATTTTTACAACTTCCTTTCAACAGCATACTAGAAGTTTTAGCCTGTGTAATACAACAAAAAGAGGAAAAAAAGTAAAGGTAGAAAAAAAGAAAGTGAGACTTATTTCTATTCACGGATGACATGAATATTTACATGGCCAATCCTAAAGAATCAACAGGAAAAGAAGAAAAGCTACTGGAACTAACAAGTGAATTTAGCAAGTCTCAAATTAAAGACCAACATATTTTATTGACCCAGTTTTATTTCTTCATACTAGGAGCAAATGATTGAAAATTTAGTGTTAAGAGGGTTCTATTTACATTAGCATAAAATACTAATTAATTTCACCAAAGATATATAAAACTTTATACTGAAAACTACAAAATGTTGCTGAGGGAAGTTAAAGACAACGTAAATAAGTAAAAAGCCATTAACATGCCCATGGATTAGAAGACTTAATATTTTAAAAAGTGATTCTCCCAAAATTAACTTATAAATTTAACTCTATCTCCATCATAAACCCATTAGGCTTTTTACATAAGTTTACAAGCTGATTGTAACACTTATATGAAAATGCAAATGACTACAAATTGCCATAATAACTTGAAAAAGAAGAAAAAAATGGAGGATTTACACTGGATTATACCTACTATAAAGCTACAGTAATCAAACAGTGTAGGATTGGCATAAAGATGTACATATAGATTGATGGAACAGAATAGAATCCCGGACACAATTTCACACAGATAATTCATTTTTCAACCACAGCACCAAAGCAATCCCATAGGAGAAAGGAAAGTCTTTTTAACAAATGGTGCTGGAACTTGATATCAATGTGAGATTTATTTATAAGAAAATATTTACCAAATACTCAAGTCTAACTAACCATAGTGTGTTTGTCATTCATTTTTCAATGAATGGTGTTCCAATAACTTGCAACTCAAACAGTAGCACAACTACATTTCCTCAAGATAACCATGGTACTTCTGGATGCAACAGAAGTGCTTTGTGTGTACTTCCCATTTTGTCATGCAGACTATTAAAAAGTTATATGCTCAAAGGTGGAGGTATAATAAAATTAATAATTTTTACTGCTTTATCAAGGGAACTCTTTAGGAGAAACTGATTAATTTTTCTTATAAGTATGTGGCAGTATCTACTACTGCAGTTTGGTGTCACTTTCTGCTAAGATTTCAGCAGTTTTTCCAATCATTACTTTTGCAACATCCATGTAAATGTCAATACTGTGAAAAAGGCAATAATATCTTACTATTATCATAAAAATAGCTTTGACTTTGTAGTCTTCCTGAAAAAGTCAAAGGGACCCCCAAGGTTCTACAGACCACACTTTCAGAACTACTCATTAGATGATAGATAGATAGATAGATATAAATTAATTAATTAAAATCATTCAGCATATTGAAAGAGCCATTATTAAGTAAGGCTATTACTATGTATCCAGTCTCTTATGTAGAGAGACAAATGCCCACCCACTCTCATCCCGATTTATAGAAAGCCAAGTCTACATTTTTCTATTTTCTAAATCATTTACAAAGGAAACAAGTTTTTATAATACATATACATGCATACACATACAAACACATGTATATTTATGCAGGTGTAGACATACACAGATATATATACAAATATGTAATGAAGAGGCAGCTTGAATTTTTTTCATCATGGTTTTGAATACTGAGTATAATATGCTTTGGGACTGATACTCTAGTTGGTTTTTCACACTATTTAGCAAGGTGGAGATGCAGCTTTAGCCACTCAAGTAGTGGTATCTTACTGCTCAGAGGCTAGATTTCCATCCACCCCAAACTCCATGACTGTGTCCCTGAGGGGCCCACTGGAACATACCTAATTGTGCTACACGATATTATTCAGGGAAGACGGGACTATTTAACTCTTCAGTTTCTTAAGTGAATCATTCTGTGGGACAGATGCTAAAGAGGAGGTAAATTTCCCAAAAAAGACTTTACAAAGATACAGTAATTAGCTAGAAACGTCGCTCTCTCCCCGAGACTAAAGAAAGACAACGTTCGTGGTGCACTGTGCTGGGAGGAAAAAAGTGTCCTTCTGAAATATTCAATATCTCTCTGCACTTTCTAGTTCTCATTTTTAGTTCTCATCTGCCAACCAACATAATAACATTCTTTCCCACACATGTCCACATTAGGTCAAATATCGATTTTGGAGCTGGATGAATAAAACATTTCTGAAAGAGCGAAATATCAGTCACATCCAGCTAGCCAGATATTGTCAAATATCAAGAAGCCAACATTTAGAGTCTTTAATGTTCAGACTGTCAGTGACAGGAACTCTACAAATTTAAACCCAGGTTCTTCTCATACTTTCCTGCTATATTTGAGAAAATTAATCTGGAAAAAATCCTGATATTACTATTTTTATTTTCCTATGAGGTCACGGCCTGCCCCCTCCCTCTCTTCCTCTCTCCGTTCCTTCCTTCCTTCCTTCCTCAAATATTTTTTGAGTACCTGTAATGTGCCAAACAGTATGGTAGTAAGTATCTCATAGCATGGTATTAGGCCTCAATGTGTTTGGCTTTTTTAATCTATAGAAGTTATTGGGGAATTTTGGGGAACAAATGCAACAGAAACTGTACCAATAATTCATAATTATCTAAGATAGCAGCAGCTTCTTCCCTATAATCATGAGTTTTCTCCCCGTCTCAGCTATCTTTTCTTCTATTATGTCCCAAGTTCTGTGTAAATAATTGTGTGCTGTATTTTTTAATATCTCCCATTATGTATGTTACTTTGGTATTATATAATTTCCTGACTTGTACTCAATTCACTCATTTAACATTGACTATTTGCTTTGCAAAGAGTTTACTCTCTTTGCTTTGCTGTTTTTATTGCCATCACTGAAATTTCAACTTACTTATCATCTTCTGCCATATTTATAAAACACACATAAATCTGGGAAGGCAGTCTAGCATAATATTTAAGCAAGATCTTGGGCTCTGAAGTCAATCTGCCTGACTGGGTTCCAACTCAGTCATGTCCTAGCTTTGGGACCACAGGCAAATTGCCTAACCTCGCTAAGGCTCAGTTTTTTCTCATCAGCAAAATGAGGCTAATCACAGTAACTCCTTGAAAGAGTTACTTTCAGATTAAATGAGATAATGTTTACAAAGCACTTAGCATAATACCTGGCATATAGTAGGGGGAGATACAAATGTTAATCCAATGAAATTAATAGGATAAATAGATTACATTCTTCCTAAATTCACTTATTATCTTGATTGCTCTAGCTTAATAAGTTTTCTTCCCACTTTGACTTATTACAAATAATTGTCACTCTTGCCTGCTGACTTTCAGACTGGAACTTACACACCATCAGCTCTCCTGTGTCTCTAGCTTGCTGACTGCAGTCTTGAAATTTGTCGGCTTCCATGATGCATGGGTCAATTCCTTATAATAAATCTCTCTCTCTTTCGTATATGTATGTGCATATATGTATGCACATATGATATATACATACATCATCCCATTAGTTCAGTTTCTCTGGAGAACCCTGAATAATAGAGGTGGCGATGAGGGCAAACTGTAGAGTACATGTCTTGTTCCAGCTGATGGCTTTCATGTGAGAATAGTGACCCAATGCTGCCAGATAATTTATTTGTCAAGAGAAGCCAGAAGTCTGGGAATTTTTAACTACTGGCAACAAAGTTAAATAAAAAATAAGCACATATTGTCAGCCAAACAAAACATGTTTAGAGGTCATAGGCATCCCAGGACCTCCCAATATTTACCTCAGCTTTAGACAGTTAGGAGTCATTAGAGGTTTTCTGAACAAGATCATTCTCATGTTAGCACATGGAAAGAATTAGAAGAGAAGTGCACTAAGGGCTCAGAGATAAGTTAATAGGTTCTTGCGACAATGGAAATTCAAGTGATAAAAGTCCAGAAGAGAATCATGATAGTGAAGCTAGAAAGGAAGGAACATTTGAAAGAGGTGGTGGTAACAGACAACAATGAGGAATGAAACTCGCCATTCCAAGACCAGGTTAATGATGAGGCGGTTGGCAGAAGTATTCCCCTTCCCAGTGTCGTGACAGCAACTTACAAATCTCTGATTTCATCTACCTGAACAAAAAAAAAAAAAAGGAAAGGAAAGGAAAGCTTCTTCTGTGAAGTACATGTTTTTATTAAGGTAGCACTAATCAATATAATAGATGTACTTCACAACTTCAGTGGCTTAAGAAATAAATGTATTGTTCACTCATATAACAGTCCTGTATGGCCTGTATATGACACCTGTATTGGTGCCTTCTCCTCAATGATTCAGGGACCTAGGCTTCCTTCTCTTGAAGCTACACCACGTCATGGGGCCTTTGAGTCCTTCACTGCAGGCCAGCAGATAGGTAAAGAGCCTGGAGGATCAAGCAGGCAGTTTTTGATGAGCCTAGCCTAGAAATGGAGCACATCACATTTGCCCACATTTTATTGAGTAGAACTTGGTCACAGGCCATACCTAACTGCAAAGGAGGAAGAAGAAAGGAATGTTAGAAACAACTGACCAGTCAGTCACACTATAGGTAAAAGTATGTATTCTATCTGAGCTTATTTTCTCAACTATAAGGTGAAAAATTTGCATTTAATACTTTCTGAGATTCCTTTCAGTTTAAGTTTTTATTATTTGAGTAGAAGCATTCTAAGACAATGAAACACAAGGCACATTTTCCCTCTATA
>NW_012147189.1:3754607-3757959 GCF_000956105.1 Propithecus coquereli | reverse complement strand
AATAATGTTATGTCCTTCTTAAGATAACACCTTATAACATTATTTTAACTGATGAAAAGCAATGTTCAAATGAGGTATTTCATGACATTTTATTAGCAATTATCATAACACTAATCACATGCAATGGATTGACGTCCCATGATATTTCCTTTCTGTATTTCCAGATGCCATAGATATTCCTATAGTAATGACAGTGAGTATATACAAAAGGGTAATGTAATTTCTTAGATTTTAATTAACACCGAATGGAATTATGCTAAGAACAAATATAAGATGAACAGCTCTTTCTTTTCATTCTCTTGTTCTCCCTTTTTCCTAACAAAAATAATTTATAATTTCAACTTTTCCTGCTGCTTCTCCAAAATCCCAGTTTTAAACTCAATCAAAAGATGCCAACATATTCCAAAGTGAGAGAATGCTTTGGATTCTGTACTCCTCCTGTCTTCCTCATCTTTAAGGGATTTTAAGTCTTTTCTTTCCCAAGCTGCCAGTTATGCTGGATTGTTCTGAAATGTGAATGATTTTTTTTGTGTAAATATGAGCTACCATCGACTTGTGCAACAATACGAACTTCACACTTGTCATTTACTAAAACCTGCCTTTTGAGCCCTGTCAGTCATGTGCCTCTACATGTGTGTTTCTTGGTTGGAGCAGCGTTGTTTTGTGGCAGCTTCTGTTTAGGAATTCATGTCACTATTTGGCTTTTATGTAGTTCAGCTGTTAAAGAGTCAGGGTAAGAAGAAATAAAACACACAGGAGTGAAGGTTTCAGGGGCAAAGAGGGAAATAAGAAGGGGCTTTAGGTTATGAAATAACAATGCCAGCCATGTGGCAGCAATAAACGACAGGCACAAACCCTCCGTTTAGGAAAGACACTGTGACAGATGTAGCTCACGCCCATGCTGCTGATCTGGGTGGCCGAGTGCTATTACAAAGGGCAAGTGTTGCATGAAATATTAGCAGTTACCTTCACCTTTCAATATTTTTCATTCTTTACAACACAGAGCTTGATTACAATGTGCCAGTGAGCTTAGATGTGCTTAATGCAAAGACAAAGAGACTCTGAAAAAGAGGCATACGGATGAGAAGCGAAATACTTTGGGTTCTAAGCAGGGTTGACAGAACTGTGCATGATTCATAATGTGGGTTCAAGTGTGCCCAGAAGTTCAGATATTTATCCAACATTTATCTGCATAAAACTGTATCCCTTGGGGCTCTTGGATTTTAATGGGAAAATAATAGGAGTAGGCTTTCTCTGGAGTTCTCAAACACTTTGAGCTTCCTGTTAGTCTCAAATCACTAGGAAATCTTGAGTTTAGAGAGTTGAGGTTCAGGGAGCAAGCTTTTTAAGAATATGTAAATAAAGAATAATGCAAATTAAATTTCACCCCTTTTCTAAATTACTCTAGGAAAAATAATATAGACTCTCACTCTTGTTTAACTAACATTTTATATTTATGCTTAGCAAAGAGAAAATGTAGGTTTCTAGGGATTCTTTGGAAGATGTGGCTTATAAATAGAGAGGTAAATAGATAGAGGTAAAATAAAAATGCATAAAAGTTAAAAAAATCAAAACAAAAAACTTCAATCTAATAACTGAAATGGTATATCCATTATGGCTGCAATTATCTACATAGTGTACATGTACTGACAATGCCCAACGATAAGAATGCTGTGTATTTGTACACAATGAACGATGTTTTTACACTTAAAATCTCTTCACATATAATGGAACAAAAATTGTCAGCCAAGGGTATATGCTGCAATTTTAACACACTTATTGTTTCCTCCTTTTTAGTCATTTACCGAATCAGCAGAGTAAATCAAATTGCTTGGCCTTTCTCTTCCACACTTAGAAACTGTATTTCAACAAATCTTTGTGCTTTAGAACTTAACAAAGTGATTAATTGAGGCAGAGTCAATACACTTGTTGTTTCAAAAGCTCAGCTACAAAAGTATTCTTAAGGTAATAAAATACAAGATGACCAAGGAAAGCTAATTATTAATTAATGCCTCAGTGCTTCAGAAAGAGCTATGAGTCAGACATGAGACCAGGACAGTATCTCAAGCATTACGTTATGCTGTGGGTGGTATGAAACTGCTGACTTTTCTTTTCCAAGGGGACTGAAAGTATATTTCTCATCTACTCTTAGAAATAAAATCTTAATGAATACTAATTCATTAATATCTTAATGAATTATTTCTAGTCTTAGAAATAATATCTTAAATGAGTGCTGTAAAACGTTTACAAACAAATATATAGCCATGACTTACTTCTAGAAACTTTGTAAGTGCTCACTTGGGCCGCACGTGTACTGCAATAGGAACAACAAAGAGAAGATAGCATGTCCTCTGCGCGTAGATTAACATGTACATTTATGACGTTATCCATATTTTTCAGTGGATACCAGTAGCCAGAGCATGTGGGCAAGGGAAAGACTACAAAGGAGCACAATGAAATGCTGGGGTGGTAATGCAAATATGCTATGTCATGATTGTAGTAGTGGTAATATGACTGTATACATTTGTCAAAACTCATCAAATTGCACTTTTAAAATTTGTGAATTTTATCGTTAGTAAGTTCTATCTTAATAAAGCTAAAAATGTTTCCAAACACTAAAAAAAAAAAACTTTGCAAAAATACTAATTCTTTCTTCCAACCCATGCACTAAATGGGATAATAAAATTTCACAAAAAGCAGAGGGACTTCCCCTTTTTATTCTTCTTTGTTTGAGGAATTCAGGCATGGCAGAAACAGCAGGTTTTATATTAATTCATCAATCTCTTTAAGCCAAATAAAAATTCACCATATTTAGACAGTCAAGTGATTATTTCAACGTAACATCTAATAAACTAGATATTGAACTAAACCAAAGCAATTGTTGAGGAAATGTGTAAAGTGGAATGATCAATAAACAATAATGTGCTGCTTCTCAAAAATGAACAAAATACTTTAAGAACAATCTCTTTATTCAAGGTCAATATTATTCAACTTTTGATCATAAAACTCTATTTTCCTTTCTTCAAGCATTCACTGGATTAACATACAGATTATGTACAGCGAATGGATATATGTGTGCGCATCTGTCTGTATGTACCCAGTGTAAGTATTCACAACAAAAAAAGTTTGATGAGATCAATAATATGGAGTTCCTTTTTGCCTTTTTTCTCTCTAGACTTTTTTGTGGCATGTCAATAAGCAGAGGTGGGAAAATGAAGCTTGAACAGAAAACAAAATTGAAGCTAAAGACAATAGAGAAGATTGATTAACCTCATGTTATCAAGTAAATGTCAATAGCAAGCAGCTACTGGGCTCCTGCACTGTTTTCCTGTAAACTTTTAGCCTTACACCC
>NW_012147189.1:3752212-3752666 GCF_000956105.1 Propithecus coquereli | reverse complement strand
AACATGAATGAACCTGGAGGACATTATCTTAAATTAAATAAGCCAGGTACAGAAAGATAAACATTGCATTATCTCACCCATATGTGGAATATAAAAAAGCTCATTTCACAGAAGTAGAGAGTAGAATAGTCATTACCAGAGGGTGGGGGAATAGAGGGTGAGGGGGACTGGGAGAGGTTGGTCAATGGGCACAAAGTTACAGTTAGACAGGAAGAATAAGTTCTGCATTCTATTACATAGTAGGGTGACTATAGTAAATACCAACGTAGTATGTATTTCAAGATTGCTAAAAGAGTTTGAATGTTATCACCACAAAGAAATGATAAATATTTAAAGTAATGGACACAGTAATTACCGTGACTTGATCATTGTACAATGTATACATGCACTGAAACATCACAGTGTACCCCATAACTATGTATAAATATTATGTGTCAATTAACAAAATTTAAAA
>NW_012147189.1:3750223-3750833 GCF_000956105.1 Propithecus coquereli | reverse complement strand
ATTTCATTATTTCTTGACGCATTTTTTCTCTATACACTTGAAAACTTAGCAAGTTTACATTCCCTAAGATTCCGTGTTTAGTAAATATTAGTTTTAAAAGAAAGAGCTCTGTATAATCACCAACTCTCAAGCAGACTTGTGACTATCCTGTCGTGGGCCACAGATCCCAGCCACTTGAGCAGGAAGCAGCTCTATATAAGGGTAAGGAGAAGAAATGCATTCCTGAGTAAGTGTTCTGAGCCTTTGTGTTGCTAATCTGAGTCTTTTCAGTGGAATGAAATAAAGTGGAAATGAAGGAAGAGAATCTAGGATTTTATACAAGGTTCAGAATCTCACAGAACGCTCTAATGTCACCAAGCAAAGGATTTATTCTGCACCACCCTGACTACCTTTCTCCCCCTTAAGCTATTTAGTTTATGACTTCTTTTGCCCTCAGATCTGCTCTTGGGGTTTATTTTAGACTGATTTTGCCCTGTATAAAGACATTTAAGGGAAAACACTCGTTTTTTTAAGCCCCAAATCCCTTTCTGAGAAGACACAGCTTCTTAGCCTTTATATGTCTCCAACATTCTCCAACCGTCCTATTGTCTGAAGTACACATTTTATTTAT
>NW_012147189.1:3747423-3748394 GCF_000956105.1 Propithecus coquereli | reverse complement strand
AAAAAAACTTTGTGTCTTATTTTGCTTTACATTTCAGAAGCCAAAGAAGTAAAAATTATTTTCACTGAAGCTTTCTGATTCCCAAGGAATTACTTCACAGACATACACACATGCACATGTAAACACACACCCTAATACATGAATGGGTATGGCAGTATCTTACGGGATTCTAAGCATGTGACATGCATGATGAAACATTTCTATACCACAAATATGGCTCTAAATAGTCACATGTGACTACTCAATGAGGAGAGTACTTAGGATAACCAATTTGAGAAAGCTGCGTTACAAGATCACATTCTATTTTTAGGCTGGATTTTTCTAGACAGATGTTGAAAACCCATAAAGAGGATTTTAAAAGTGTTATTACTGGTAAGTTATTGCACCCTTAATGTGGTCCGTACTGTGGCAATAGAAGCTTCAGGAAAACATCTTTTCTTTCTGTCTCTTTCTCTCTTTAAACTTTATTTATAGCCTTGCAAAAGACTAGCATTCACATAACCCGCCTTTGCAGGCGTGCCAGAAGATTAATGATATCGCAGTGTTCTTGAGAACAAAAATGTGTCTACCACTGTGTTGAATAATCTCTCCTTTCACACATTAAAAGTGAGATGAGGCCTACTTTAGAAAGCAAGGACAATGTGTCACAAAGAGTTAGTTGGCTTAAAGACATACCCGTATTGCTATCCTGAATCACAAATTGTTGTCATGCATGTTATCTTGAGAATAAGAAAGCTTTTATCACCATCACTTTTTTAAATTTACATAGAGCCTCAAAATTTGACTTACTCCAGCCTTTTTTTTTACAATCTGTTGCTGATAAGAATTTAAAATTTAGAGAAAGTTGTACGTTATGACCTCTTATCTCTACTTTCATCAAATTTGGCTAACAAGATTGGAAGCTATTTAAAGATTTAAATGCCATAAATGTAGTTATTTTTGTTAAAGCTATCTTTTGTCTACTTTATAGT
>NW_012147189.1:3741682-3743608 GCF_000956105.1 Propithecus coquereli | reverse complement strand
CAGAGAAGAGTGGAGGAATTAGGAAAGTGTTTCAGGTAGAGGAAACAGCATGTACAGAATGCCAGAGATAGGAAAGCATAGATTCTATCGAGGTGGGGAAACTGGAGAGATAAATAGAGGCTAGATCATGCTGGGCCTTGTATACCCCTTTAAAGAGACAGAATATGTTGAATCTGGGGAAGAGTATAATTAGATTTGCTTTGCAGAACCATCTTTTATCTTCTATGTAGAGAAATGAACACAGGACTAGAGGTGAAGAAGCCAACTGTGAGGTTGTTTTAGTAGGTCATGCCAGGGGCAAATTAGAGTAGGGACAGTCGAGATGAAATAAGATTAAGGAAATATAATGAAGAGTATGTAGGATTGATACTCCATATGGGTGAGACAGAAAGAGGAAGAGAAGAAACAAACATAACGTCAAGTCTGACCACGACTAGGTAAATAGTGGTACCATTTAATGTGGGGAGGGAGGATAGGGTAGGGACAATGACAAGCCCAATTTTCAGTATGCTGAATGTGAGGTACATATGGGCCATCTAGTATAGGATACCAAGTGGGCTGGTGGATATAGAGGTTTGATGCTCATTAATGAGGTCTAGGCTGGAAATAGAAATTTGGAAGTCATCAGCTTATAGGTTTTACAATAATTCAAATTCTAAAACCAAACAACATTGGCCAAGGGGGATGGGTATAGCAAGAAGAGCAAAGTGCCAAGGGCTGAGCCCTTAAAAAGGCTAACATCCAAGGAATGAGACAGAAAGAAGCACACAGAAAGGACTGAGGCAGAGAAAGCTTGATGAAAATAGGAAGACGAGTGAAAGAGTTTCAGAAAAAGGAAGTGCTCAATGGTGTCCAATATGGCTGAGAAGTCCAGCAATACAAGGACCAAGAGGGGTCTATTCTTTTTGCACAGGCCATTTGGTGACTTAAGAGATCATGGTCTCAAGGCAATATAGGATAGAAGACAAAATGCCATATACAATAACATATTGAGAAGTTACCGTTAGCATATATATAAATACATGTATGTGTATATACATATAGGTATGTGTTCACAAAATACACACACACACACTCATACACACTCATTCAATCACATTATGAAATAGGCATTATTATTATCCCCTTTTCCAGATGAGAAAATGGAGACACAAAGATCACACAGCTAGTAAGGGGTAAAGTCAGAAACTGAAATAGGCTGAGGACTTGAGTGGGAGATGAAGAAGCAGAGAATGAGAGTGTAGATAACCCTCTCCAGCAGTACAGCTGTGATTTTCTCAGCGAGCTTTGTCTGAGAAGACTGCATATCAGGTGCAAGCCATCTGGGGAATACTACTCGAATTGCCAACTGAAACTCAAGAGAAAACGAATGGCTTATGGAGGAATCATTTAAAAAATTCTATATGTTCAAGTGGCAATGGTAACAGCATCCTTAAAACATTTTTTTTTCAATGTACCATTGCCTTGAGTTTTGACAATCCACTATTTATTGTTACACATTAAGCCTAAAATTCAAATGTAACCCTATCTGGAGCTACTTCAAGAATTATTCTAACAAAGTTCTCCCAATGGATATACCAAAATAACTATAGTCCTGGATACTATATTTTAAATTTTTAGTATGTCTTTATGAAGTACCCATTATGTGCATGTATTTTCTGCTTAGGGTACTGTTCTTCCAGAAACATCTTTATGAAGCCAAGATGTGTTAGACTGGTCAATCTTCTCCACTATGAGACATTGGTTAAATAATAAATTATCAAATAAGTTGAGTTTCTACAGTATCTGTATCAGTGAAACATCACTGACTTGTGTGGAATATGAGAAGAAATTCTCCATAATTTTCTCTTCATTTGTAATATTTTGGGAATTTTGTGTAGCTATATTCATCATTTACTAGTACTTTATTATAAGCTATCATTGGAT
>NW_012147189.1:3716133-3741292 GCF_000956105.1 Propithecus coquereli | reverse complement strand
AAAAAAAAAAAAAAAAAAAAGAGTTTCATTTCCAAAAATGCAAACCAATAAAGTTTGCAGTTGCCTCAAGATTTTTCTTTGGCCACAATAGCCTGTTTTCCATAATTGAATTTCCCAATGACAGTCCCGTGAACTTTATTGTCAGATTGACTGGCCAAAGACGCTGTATTCTCCCCCAAGATGAAGAATTATTTAAGGGATGCTAAACACAACTAACATGAAATTGGGAAAGACAATAACTTGCTTTTAACCACAAAAGGCATAATAATACTTATTCGAGCCAACATTTTATTAATAGAAGAAAGTAAGTTTGTTTTCAGTATTCTGATATGTTACATTGGGCACGTCAAAATGAGGTTACATTGTCCCTAGGACAACCCTAAGATTACTAAGAGGCACTGCTCCAAATTTCACTATTCTACTAAATACGAAGTCTAACATGTCACCTCAGAAAGAGGTTATGGCGCCCTCCTCCACCGATAAGAGACACATTAGGGGCTGTAGCCCTATATTTGACAACAGACCTTATTTTAGCATTGGACATCTGATTTTCAAAGGTTATCTTTTCCCGAATTAAAGAAAGAATGAGACAGATAATGTGAGGGCTCCCTCGTGCTGACTCCAATTTACTTATGTAAGATCTTTCCAGTTTTTCAATGAGAAACCATACCTCCTGGTGACAAATGGGTCAAATTTACAGAATATTGAAAGTGCAGGAGAGAAGCTGGGAAAAAAGGAGGCTTTCCTTCTTTCATTTCCCAGAATGTGATGTAGCTGTGATATTCACAAGATTCTCATCTAAAGGAATAAATAAAGCCATGAAGTATCAGAAAATTGCTAAGATAATAACTAGGGAATGCCTCTGTGATTTTTTTTCTTTTTGTTTTCCTATTACTAAGTTAGGATTTTTCTTGTACTTTTTTCATTGCTTTAACCATCTCTTCCCTCCTTCCTATGTGTCTTCACTTGTCCCTTTCCTTTTCAAATGTAAAGTACTCTTAATTGTCACTATGGTTATATGGTCAAGTGATGTATCTGTACCTAAATCCTTCAGTTCAGATAATTTCAATTAAATTCAAGGATAATGACCCAGTGGACATCTGCCTTATTAAAGCTCTTACTACCTAGGACACAAAGAGAATGTACTTGTACCGCCCTTGCTTCATTCCAAAGAGTTATTACTAAAGACTAGATAAAAATGACCTTCTCCACCATTTTCATTCCAGAGTCAGGTATCTTCACGAAACACTTTTTTGCATTTTATTCCCATTCCCTTTCTCTTCTGGCCGATAAAAGACTGCAGTCCTGGGTCTCAGGCCAAGCTAAAGGGAAGTGTAAAAGAACACAATGAATGTCACTACTATATGTGCACTTAAGTGTTGATCAGTTAATACCAATTTGATGGGGAGTACATGTGGTGCTTGTTTTTCCATTCTTGTGATACTTCACTTAGTAGAATGGGCTCCAGCTCCCTCCAGGATAATACAAGAGATGCTATATGACCATTGTTTTTTGTGGCTGAGTAGTACTCCATGGTATACGTATACCACATTTATTAATCCACTCATGTATCAATAGGCACTTGGGTTGTTTCCACATCTTTGCAATTGTGAATTGTGCTGCTATAAACATTTGAGTGCAGATGTCTTTTTTATAGAATGTCTTTTTTTCCTTTGGGTAGCTGCCTAGTAATGGGATTGCTGGATTAAATGGTAGTTCTACTTGTATCTCTTCGAGGTATCTTCATATTACTTTCCATAGAGGTTGTACTAGTTTGCAGTCCCACCAGCAGTGTATGAGTGTTCCTATCTCTCTGCATCCATGCCAACATTTATGGTTTTGAGACTTTTTGGTAAAGGCCATTCTCACTGGAGATAAGTGATAGCTCATTGTGGTTTTGATTTTCATTTCTCTGATGATTAGAGATGTTGAGCATTTTTTCATGTTTCTTGGCCATTAGTCTATCTTCTTTGAAAAGTTTTATCAGGTGTTGGGCAGATGAGAGTGGGGAGGGAAGGATGGGTATACACACACCTAATGGGTACGGTACGCACCATCTGGGGGATGGACACCCTTAAAGCTCTGACTCGGGTGGGACAAGGGCAATATATGTAACCTAAACATTTGTACTCCCGTAATATGCTGAAATAAAAAAAAAATCACCAAACATTAAATGCAAAAGTTAAGGAAGTTAAGTAAATCAAAAAAATAAAAAAAGAACACAATGAGCATGAAAATATGGAAACAAAGGAAAGATGTGTTTATATGTTAGTTTTTTAGCAGTGAGGGATTGATATTTTAGCTTCTTGTCTACTAGACTTCATCTGCCTCTTCTTGTGTTGGTGAAGGCACAATCCCCTTTTAGCTTTCTCAGCAATAACCACCAATCTTATCAATCAGAATTTTTCTTCAGAATCCTAAATTGACTTTAATTCTTGCAATAAAAGTTAGCATAAGTCTTTTTTTTTCCAGAGACAATATATGCAACTAGAAAGCAGGTACCCCAAAGTCTACATTCTTCACTCATTAAAGATTATTAATTATCCATTTTGGTTCACCAAAGCTAAATGTTCCATCATCAATTTCTTCCATATTCTAAATAGAGACTCTCAAAGATAGTGGGTGAGCATATTGATCAAGACTCCAGAGTCAGCTAATGCTGACTCCATCATAAGAGGCATTCTTTGCAGGTTCATTACCTATTTCTTTCTTTTTTTTTAAGTGGCTTTGTCAATTTAGATAAAGCAATTGTTTTTCAATTGCATTCTACTGTTGACTATAGTAGCAAGATCAATGTCAGAAACTGAGGCAGAATTTTGGTGGCTTGGCTCTGTATCCTGACACAGATGTGATTTTTTTCTTTGTCATTTAGTTATTGCATCTTAAAACCCGGAAGGAATCCATAGCATCCAATTGATCCATCCTTCTGTCGTTAAAGGATTATTTTTCACATTTTACATTTGAAGAAACTGAGGCCCAAAGGGGCTTGCTGAATGTCCCTTTGTTATTAATGAAAAGCAACATATAGCCCATGCCTCCCCGCACTCTTCTGCACGGTACTATGTGGTTTTCATTGTGCCCATGAAAGACAGTAAAAAGGCCTGTTTTATGTTGTCCGTAAGTTTGCAAAATATTTATCTACACATAAAATCCAGAATATTGCATTATTATACAATGAATAAGTCTACCAGCTATGTGACCTGTAAATTATACCAACTTGCCTAAATCTCAAACTCCATTTTCATAAAATGAAGAAAATAACTATTTTCATAGAGTTTTCTGAGGACCACATGAATTAACACATAGAAAGGTCCTTAACAGTGCCTAGCATGTTAGGCATTTAATAATAAACAGTAGCTATTATTATTCACCAAATCCTGGTGATTTCAATATTTAAATAATTTCCCTTACAGCTTGAATATGGTGTATTTAAGAAAAATAGAAAGTACTGCTTTAAATTGCAGGTAGTAAACATGAAATATTAACCTACAGAACTGTAGAGGTTAGGTACAGAGGTAGCTTCGTGAAGGGTTATATAAATATGGCATTGACAATGGACTTGGACAAAAAAGAAAGAAGGTTGTTGTGAGGTTCCTGGGTTCTTAGGTTGACAGCAAGAGATGAAAACTTTACTCTCCTACTAACATCCTTTGCAGTTAATATCAGATTTAGCATAAAGTGACCCCATTAGGTAGCAATGCAGTTTCTATCACATGAACTGGAGGCAATCTACCTCCAAAATAACAAATTTATTCAAAGCACATGTAGGAATGGACAGAGCTCAGAGGCTCAGATACATATTGTGTAGGAGGGGCAGAATTCAGCTGCACTTTGCATGTCCAACTAGATATATTTTAGGGCATGGTTTGAGGATAGCGAATATGATAATAGCAACAAAATCCTCTGGTATGCTGATCACTTTTATTTAGAATCATTCTAAGCATCCAATTGTGACTGCTCAAAGCATATCCAAGATGATCCAACCTCCTTCCTTTCAACTCCTAAAGACTAAATAAGCCCCATCCAAAGACAAGGTTTTTAAATTTCTTGGAAAATAAGATTCCCTTTATTTGTGTTAATCTGAATGTTTTTACTCTCTACTAATGCCAGGACTGAATTATGACAACAATAATTAGCCAGGAAGTTTACAAGACTTTGGAAAGATCCTATTAATGCATCAGCAAACCATTTCTTCTAAGAATGAAGATTTAGACTTGTTTTTAATTTTGTTGGAACTCATTCACCCCTCCACTGGTTAAGAGGACTGGGCAGAGAGTAGTGAACTGGTGAACCCTAAAGATGCCTATCACCATTATTCAGAGTTCTGACAACCTTTTTTTTCCTGTCAGCTCTTTTGCATATAGAAGAACAATTCATACTTTTGCTAAAGCTAGAAAAGTGAAGCACCCCAGAGATATTGCTTTCCAATAAAGTAATAATGCTCCATTAGCTGTTTTGCTGTTACACGTTTTACCACAGACGACGACTCTTTAAGCTGCCTTCCCGTATGTGGCCCTGTGATAAATTTTATCAGTGGTCAGCGGGACAGGGCTGCAGGCTGGGCAGTAGCACAGTGGCTTTTTATCTAGCTTAGTTCCCCCTCTCTCTCCCCCCCACCCAAAGCGGCATTTTCTTGGCATAATTTATGTTGTGGCATTTCTGTCAGTAGATGTGGTGTCAGCAATTTGTGTTCCTAGTGGAAGTTTACATGGAAATGAGATACTTAGCCACAGAATAAAATTAAGGATGGAATAAACTAATAAAAATTGTAATGCAAAGGTACTTGTGCTTGCTCGTATTTTAAAATTTTTTTAAAGAGGATTGTCTCTTGCTGAGAAAGCTTGTTTTCCAAGTCTCAAACACTGGTACAAGAAGTATGTAAAGAGTGTACCTATTCACAGTTAAAGCTAAATTTGTGTCAGCTCTTGTGTGAGAAGTTCCTACATTCCAGAGGCATTCTAGCACTGGAAGAATAATATTTTAAGTTAAAATGATAATGAAAGTTTTAGAGCCTGGAATGTTCAATTAAAATTTATGGTGTTTGTACCTTGGAATAAATATATACATAGGATGTGTATTTTTGTAAAGTTAAAAAACTCAGCCTAGTGCAAATTTTAATGGAGAAATCATTTACTGAATAAATACTCTTTGTCCCCACATGGTTTGCCATAAAAAGATCCACAATTATCCCATTGCAGGATATCAGTAACATTTAGAAATAGCTGTGTACTGCATTAGAAATGAAATAAAAGCATTGTTTAGACTTCTTAGCCAAAGACTCCTAAGATAGCTCAAGCTCTAAAGTTATTTAGACTTGCAACTTCTCCATCTTAAAAAGGGCTGTTAAGCAAATTGAATCTTCATTCATTCTAAGGTACAGCAGACAGGAAGAGAAATACAGATAGTACTCCTTCGTGCTCCTACAACCTCTCTAGAGGTTCCTGTTCCATTCTTTTCCTCACAGAGAAAACATTTCCCAAGAAGCAAAGTTGTACGCAGGCACCATGAGTCCTCCAGACAGAGTTTCACTACATTATCATAGGCAGCTTCCTGCCATTTCATCAACAACAAACAGATTTTATCGCATACATTTTTGTGTGTATTTTAAAGTATTTTTAAAATATCTTAATGGTATTCTCCCCTTATAAGTAACATTTTCTAGTTAATCCATTCATCATATGGACTGTATTTTTGAGTATTTGATAGTACTATGAGCTGAATGTGAAATGATGGTTATTTTATGCACAAAGATGATCAGAAAGCAGATTTACTTCCAGGAATGACGCCTGAATTTCTGAAATAATTTTCCTCAAGTCAAACTGGCAAGAAAGACTTGAGCGCCATTAGATGAAAATTTGCACCCTTTTGAAATAATTTAAGGACCTGTCCTTAGTAATTTTGATTAAAGATGAATGTTTCGAAACTTGGTCGCTATATGCAATGTGTATCTGCCATAGTTCTGCTAGGACTCTGAATAGACAGCAGAGTAGTATCCATAGCTTACACATACCAGAATGCCAGTATATGTATTCAGCTTTGTAAATATGCCTTTAAAAATACCTCGCCATATTTAGCCACTCCTAAATATGTATTTACACAAGTCTACACACTGTAAGTGTTTACCTGGGAGACAGGAAAGGTCTCTCTGGTAAATAATATGGGTTTTATAGCCTTTCGTGAAGGAATTTTTTGTTTGCTGTGTAAAAAAAATCAGCTCCTCTCAGTTATAATTTAATAAAAAATTTTCTTTCCCTGTAAATTTACAGCATAGCACTTGAGGTAAAGCCCTGCAATGTTAAAAAAAAAATAGACAACACTGGTGTTAGCTTTGGATACAGAGTGGCTTTGATACATTTTGCTAAAGACTTTGAAAAGTGGAAAACATGGATATGATTTCTGAAGACTAAACAAATAAAAATAACATGTCAAATATATTTTAGAGCTAAGGCTATCGAGTAATTACCTATTTTTTCAGATTTAAAAAAATCAGAATCTCTAGGAATAGCCAAATAATTTAAACTACTTTGCCCTGAATTTTCTAGATCATTGCCTTAAATTTACACTTCATATTACATAAGTGGATGTAGGGTAAACATCCTCAACTGATAAGTAAAATTATTAAATCGAAGATCTGAACAAATTCTTATAGAAAAGCAGCATTTCCCAGTATATCAGTCCAAGGACAAGAAATTTTCAGAGCACACACCAACTTAGAAATACGTGGCCTTGAGCAATTCAGTTGATCTAACTTATGCTTTTGAATTTGTAAATTAGGTTATGCCCTACTCTAGAACTAATGAATGATGGGTCCATACTCAGATATTAAGTACTGAATATTAATAGAGAAACATATTTTTAAGTAATGCTCATCTTTTTTAAACAAACTGAAAGATAGAAAAAAAAAATAGAACATCCTTGGAGTTAAAGAGATGTCCTGATATTTGGTAGGTTCTCACAATTTATTCTCCATCCCCTCCCTACCTTTGTTCTCCCCTTAGAATCTTAGACTCTAGAAATCACCCAACATTAACCAAATGCCCCTTCACTTTCCTGAGCCACTTTGGGGTCCCGGCAATGAATATGGCTTAATTTTGAGTCTTTCAAAATCTTTTAAGAGGGAGAATCTCTCTGAAGGGCTCACTCTTGTAATTAGCTCACTTCCTTCTGGAAGATAAATGTGCAGGATTTCCAGCAACTTATCTCTGAACTACTGAAAGTTTTCCTGTTATCAGTGGACTCAGAGACGAACAAGGGGAGAAAAAAGAGAGAGAGACCCCTTAAGTGAATTCTAAAGACACTTAATAAATTACAACTTTACATTTAAAGGACTTCTCTTCTCCTTCTTTGTTCTGCATCTTTCAAGAATTTTCCCTTTCAGAATCTTTCTGTGCATGGGTGCTTGTGCACAGAATGTATGAGTCTGATTTATGTTGAGGAGATAGGAAATATGGGCATTTTTTGGCAAGTGCAGATAAGGAAATACTGCAGGCTTTTTTCAGGATAGAAACACATCAATCCTTTTTTTTTTAATGGCCCCAATTATTTTATCTCCACATACAAAGCCTGTTGAAATGTGTCAGTGTAAACAGGTGCTTGTATGCCTTCCCATCTCATGTCTAAATACAGCTTGGAAGAAATCACGTATGTATGTGTGTGCGTTTTATACATAAAATATATAAAAGGTATGAAAATGTTTATATCTCAGAATCAGATGTTATAAACTACCTCAAAATCTTTTCTTCCATTTATTCTAAACTGTCAAAAGATGCATCCTGTTACAAAGGATTAAAACAATCCCTTAAAATACGAAAATAATTTTTTAACCTTTAAATGTACTAGAAATTTAAATACAATTATATGCTTGATGAGCATGCAATAGAGGGTTTTACAACTAGGTCACTAATTCAAATCTGGTCTGCAAAGTCCTGAATACCCTACAGCTGCCTATTAAGAGTATCAAAAATGAATGCAGCAAATAAATATCTGATTATATTTCCATACAAATTTTATACTGCTCTGCTAATTTAAATGGAAGATAATGTACTATTTGTATATTCAATTTACACTTTTGAAAATTATTCTATATCATTTTACATTTTCACAAAAGGAATAGTAAATTCATTGTCATTCCAATAATACCCACACATGTGCTCCAAAGGACACAAATAATACATTCCTCACCTTCTGGGTGTGAACCAGCAAGATATAACTCTTTCAGCTCCATCCTAGAGTCTCACCTCCCTACAGACATGGCAGGCTAGAAGAACTCTCATGTACAGCAGATCCATCCTGGCCACAGTGTGCTATAAGAACTAACATATGAACTAGGTCATTGACCCCTATGTTGGAATCAGAGTCTGTTAGAAGCAGCACTGCCTTCTATCTCTTAACATATCTCAGACATTTAAGATAATACAATTATCTCTATTCATTTGCTTCTGACAAGTCACTCCACACCTTATCGCCACTAAGATCCAGGCAGAAGTTCAGAGTGCCATCTTAAGTGACAAACACCTGCTGTGCTAAAAATGGCCCCTCCATCTCCTTGCCTGTTTTCCTGGAAACAGACATGTGCATTTGACTCTCTGAGGATTCTTTCCTGAAGCTATGACAAGATTCCAGAATTCTAGAGTTTGGCTGGAACCTGAGACCTGCATTCATTGAGGTGAGTGGATGGTGTGAAAGGGCTCAGCTAGAATTAAGTCATAACACTTCAGTGTGGCCGCCAAATGTGATTTTAGAAGTACGTTATCTAAAATTTCTGGTGGCAGAAATGGTGGCAGTCCCATTCTGGTCTGTGCTAGTTAAATGAGTCCTGGATATACTGTGCTTAGATCTTAATGCTACCTTGTAAGACTACACAGCATTCAGGAATAACAACACAGGGTGATGGGGGAAATACAACCATATCCCGTATCAGAGTTGAAAGAATTGAGACTAGTTAGAAAGAAATAGAGGGAATTTGGGATCCCCTTCAAATTTTCATGAGAGACTGTCATGCAGAGGGTGAATAGGCTTATTCTGTATGGAAGCACCATGGGATAGAGTTTGGCTGAATATAAAGAACTTTCTAGGAGTTACACTGAACTGAAAAGGAAAGGACTGCCTCAAGAGAACCTGGGCAACATCCAGGCATAGGGTAGATGGCCACTGGGTTAGGCTAGATGACCTTTAACCCTCTTTTCAAGGCTGGATTTATGTGAATCTACCAAATCAAACCAGTTTTGTTGGGGGAGTTCTACCTGTGCTCCCAGAGAAGTCTGAGGGTACTGTCAGACAGTCGTCCCAACTAGGTACATCCTTGCTTTAGTCCCTTTTAAGTCTGGGATTTTTTCAAGGAAGCTGAATTTCCTGCAGTGGACGTGATCATAAAAAGAACATGGGTTCTACGATCAGAGAACCCTGCTTTAGAATCCTCTTAAATCTTCCATTTTATTAGCTATGTAAATTCGAGGCAGTCAATGAGCTTAAGAATCTCAGTCATAAATCTGAGGATTATTATTTTCATTTCACACAGTAGTTGTGAGCATATAAAATCATCTTTATATGCCTGGTATATGCAGTATGTGCCTATTACTCAGATGTATAAGGACATGGTACATAGATATCGTGGCCTAAAAAGCCCACTCCTAGACATCACTGGGCAGAATGGTCATATTGTGGTTAAGTTCTGAATATAGTGAGCTACGATGATGTGTGCCAATTACCTACTTCTAGAAAGGCTCCCCTTTCTACCAAAAACACACACATTTCTGTTATATTGGAAAAGGAAAAAGATGCTACTATGGAAATTGTGCTATAAACATATAAAATATGGTAAATGAAATAATAACCACAATGATAAACTTTACCAAAATTTACATGAGATGAATAATGCAAAGGCAGGGTAAATTACATTGATACTTTACTAGTAGCAGAAATCTTCCACATAGCTCAGTCTTCATTTCAAGATTCTTTTAGTAAGGATTTATTATTATTATTTCTTTACCATTTTAAAATCAAGCACTGAGCCCAGGTGTGGTGGCTCATGCCTATAATCCTACCACTTTGGGAGGCTGAGGCAGGAGGATTGCCTGAGACTGGGAGTTCAAAACCAGCCTGGGCAACATAGCAAGACCCTGTCTCTACAAAAAAAGAAAGAAAAGAAAAGAAAAAACAAAGAAAAACATCTAAAATCAAGCACCAAAGGATGGAAATGTTGGTCACAAGGACAATGAGAATTGCCTGATTTCTTTACTAAAGAGATACTTTTCACTCTTGACATATGATTCTTAAATTCTCAAACTAAAAGTTTTGATTTTTCAACCAGGAGGATGATTATTTTCACATATTAATAGTTGATGGATTTGATCTGGTTAAGCTGATCAGTTTATTGACCAGTTATTCTGTATAGTGTAACCCTCTGTTACAATTATTACATATAATTATCCCTGTATTTAATGTACTCTCAGGTATTAGCCTGTATTTAACATAGCTACTCCATTGAAACTGGAATCAAAGATCTTCAATCTGGTCAGTCTTAACCACACATATGGGAAATCTCTGGCGTGAATTTGGATTTTTACCATCCCTTGATGGACATAACTAGCAGCTTCTGGGTTCTTTCCAGTTTGAACAAGAACATACAGTTCACACTGAACTAGTAGTATTAGTTATGATTCCTACTGAAATAATTCTGTATGCCCAAGTGGGGATGACTAGATTAAATGGAAACAGTTACTTGTAACTTAGATTGGTAACCTTAAATATACATCAAAGTTAGGCAGCCTTCTCAACTGGGTTGAATTCCTTTAGGAAAGGTGGTTACAACACACAACGTCATGCAGCATCCAAAAATGCTTGACTTTTAACTTATGAGTAGTTGGCAGTTGAGGATACATGTTCCAGAAACACAATTCTTTTACTCTAGCACAAGTGCACATATAAATAAGAGAGGGGGTGAATTGTCTAAAGGCTTTGGGACAGCCCCTGGCTTCCTACCCTACCTTCGTGTAGCAGTAATTTCCCTGAACAAGAGGCAGAGGACCTCGCCTTGACACACAGTGTCTGCCTTGCCTCCCACATACAAACCCACAAGCAAGCATGACCCAGCGAGTATTAAGAAGAAAGCCCTGACCTGACCACACAGCAATTCTGAAGCCTGAGCAGTAGCCACTGCCGTGCTACTGGCAAGAGTTTCATTGCATCCAATTTAAAGTGGGTATAATAAAATTCCTTTGTCAGGAGTCCCGGTGGAGCATTGGCAATTGGTGCATATTCTCCCCTTAGTAGGTACAATCACGGAACAGCATGAAATCTATGCTTTGGCAGCAAGAGAACTTGGTGATAGCATTTTTCTAAACTGAAACGAGACAGATGATTTGGCCTGATATATACAAGTTAAATCACCTCTAAAAATAAAAACAAAAGATTTGAAGAAAGTTTTGAATCTTATAAAAGGAAAAGTATTGTTAGACAATAAGGTTTTTTTTCTTGTCAAGAAAGATTTTAAAACAGGATGAGAGGCATACGTAGAGGAAACTAAAATATAAAATTGAACACCTAACATGTTTGTTCAAAATTCAAGGATTGATGGGTATGGAAAAACTTCCACAATGATTCAGAAAGTATGCATTTAGTTATCCATTTATCCTTTTACCCATTTAGTTATTACAAAGTTTATCAAATACCAGGCACTGAACTAGGTACTAAACAAACACAAACATAAACAGACCCTGCCCTCACAAAAATCTATTCATAGAATATTGGGTATAAACCCTCTAGGTAGCAAAAGGATAGTGGTAAAAACTAGAGAAATTTGACTAAGACTAAAGGTATTAAAAAAGAAACATAAATGTTCCAAAGAAACACATTTTTTTTTTCCCAAATTTCCCAGTGCGATAATGGGTCTTCACTTTCTTTCCTCTCTGTCCCTGTTAGATTGCGTTATTGGTCAGAAACACTGCCTCACTTTCTTACAAGGTCAGGATCACTGGTGTCTCTCTTTTTTTCTAAGTAGCTTTTGATCTGTTGACCCAAAGAAGACATACATAGTCCTAGAATAGGTTCAAGTTCAAGATAAGATAAACCCAGTGCGGCTTCTCTAAGGAAGGTATTAGGAGTTCTTTCATCAGAATACTGTGATTCCCAAAGAACACAAATGAGTACAGAGCACACCTTTGCTGATGGACACCACTAACCTCAGGGAGCACATACCCTAGGAATAGAATGGAGGACGAGAGCAAAGCTTCCATCCTCTGAGTTCCTGATACAATGTGGTCAAGCCATTTCATTATTTATTACCTAATTCAATCTCAAACTCCATTTGATTTGAAAAACACAATGCTTATTAGATGAAAAACCTGGAGTTGCTTCCTACAATGCGGGACAAAGATATAGAATATGTACGATCCATGGAGAGTGACAAAAATAGAGCACAAAAATGTGTAAATCTTTTCCTTAATAGGCCCAAGATTTTAAAAGTAAAATGAAGAACCTGTCAATGGGGCTGAAATGGAACCACGCAAACCAGGCTCAATGTTTATAAATGAGAAAGGGCCAAACCAATAATAATATTGTGGCATTGATTCTTTATGGTCTCAATCACACCCACCTCATCACTTAATATATTTTTTCTCCTAATATGTGTTCAATCCTTTTTGACAGCTTGGCTCCAAACTTACTTAATAAAGCCAAACCATATCCCTTTGGTTGGACTCAAGCTTGGCTGGACTTTCAGTGACTTCTTCATATTAAGAGCCAGTCTCACAAAAGGCTTAATACAGTAATAAAGCTACCTACCTAACAAGTAAAATGAATCATCATTTCAGGATTGGTTCTATGAACCTCACTGTGCTTAGGCTGTGCAACACAGTAGGTCACTTAATACAATCACACTCTGAGGTGGGTAGCTTCAGGTCCATTTTACAGCTAAGAGAAGTGAGAACTTTGCCAAGGTTCCAGAACTAGCAAATGGTAAGCCTTGATTCTGTCAGCTATATTCAGATTGCGGCAGGTTCATAGGATGTTCTGCCACACCTAGAAGCCTTGACGAATTAGGAATACTGCTTTTTAGAAATTTAGAAAGCTTCACATCGCTGTAATATGTGAAGACTGGCCAGCATTTCCTGAGGAGTCTGGGAAATAGGTAGCTCACTTTCAGGTGATACGAGAGGTCTAATGTTCACGAACCAGCAACTAATCACTCACTCTCACCCTTTGCCAGGACCACCATCATTAGCAGCAAGAAAAAAACAGAACTGTGGGCATACCTTCACTGCAGATTATTTTTCGATCTGTGATTTTTTAATATCTTTTTTAATGTAGTCAGTGTAGTCTGATGTCCCCTGTATGCAAATGTTGGGAGAAGGGTTACACAAAGTATGAGTTACCTCAGGCCAAACCCGGAACAGCCTTGGTCCTCCCATCCCTGCACTTCAAAGCCTGCCTCATTCTCCCTGCTTCTGCTACTGCAGTGACTCTGCAGTGGTCACAGGCAAAGCAGCCTGGGTGGTCCCCATACCCAAGCATTCCCTGAGCCAGGGAGCAACCACATACCCTCATCTGGGGGTAGGGCAGGGGAGAAAAAGATAGAGCTGATAAATACACCCTGGCTTCCCTGAACTCCCCCTTGGGGAAAGTCAACAATATACAAGCCGACTGTGCTTACACAAGGCAAAGCTTTCCAACAGTACGGCATTGTCTGGTGCTGCCTAAGGTTTTTCCTTCCTTCCTGCAGTGTAGCAACATGGGAGGCCACGTGGCATTTCACGGCTGGTGGGAAGATCACGAAACTGGAAGCAAAGGGACCCAAGTGCTAATTCGTGCTCTGTCATTCACACCCAAATTCCCAGCTCTCTGTGACCATCATTATTTCTCACTTCATATTTCTCTAGGTATTGGGCACTGGGGCTTATTTGTTTATTCACTTATTTCCTGAAGATGGGAAATTTATAAAGTATTTTTCTCAAATCTCCTCAGCCTCTGACTCTGCTATAAAGCGTTGATTTGTAGCAAGTTTTGGTCCTCAAGAGAATTTGACTGGAATCAGCTTTAGCATCTTCTAGGGAGCAGACAGGAGCTCTCAGTGGGTGTCTACACTTACCGTGGGCATATCTCTTTTGTGCAAAGAGAAAAGAAGATTTTTAAACTCAGGATGACTTTTCAGGGGAATGAGGAACTGAGCAGTCACATGATCTCAGTTGTTCACTGGAACATCCTTTCTCTAGCCTGTAATGGGGACTTAATCTAAGGGACGTTACCCAGAAAGGCCTGGCAGAAACAGAAAACCACCAGCCTATGTAGCTCTGGGGGAAGTTTCTTTTCTTTATGAAACCCACGAAGAAACCTGTCCTAGTATCTTGGAAGAATACGAAGCTTTTTGGAATAAAAAAAAAAAAAAAGCCTCTGGATATTCTAAGACCATGCGTTGGAGGGTGTGGGGAAAGAACTGGCTTTTCTTTGAAACTAGAAAATACATTTGGAACCTCTGTCCAACAGACACCAGGAGCAGATCCCATGGTCACAGTTGTTATAGCTAATTTTCTTTCTCCTTGTTTCCTTTGTTGTAAGTTCCAAGCTGCTTTGAGCCCTTCCTCTTCGACAGATCTATAAAAACAAACAGGCCATTTCCAGATTACCAGCCAGAAACACCACATCCTGTGTTAGGACTGATGATAATAAGAATGAGGCAGGTAGTCCCCCAGACACATCTAGGAAGTGTCCTCCTTCCTTAGGAAGCAGCACACAGCATTCAATTCTAAGCAAAGCTGGTTTGGCCTTGTGGTCTACTGAGTTAAAATGGTTACACCATTCTTTTTTTCTGAATCTATAGATTACAGTTTTCCTGACTTATTTTTTTTTTTTTTAATTTTGGTATATAAGAAAACAATCCCCTGGGGGAAAACTGTATTGGCTTTAGCCATGAGTCCCAGGTGTATCCTAATTAGCTTTAAAACTTACAAAAAACTTCAAGTTGAAGACAGCTAAAGTAACTAGCAGCCACAGTTTGGGCTAATTAACTCTTCTGGTAATATCTAGCGACTGGAAACTGTGGTCTCAAAGACGCTATGATGATGTAGCTACCTGGGATCTTATCTGCTCTTTTAACTTCTTTTAAATTAATCAGCTTTGTAATAATTAACAACCTGAAATTATTTTTAGCTTTAGCTCTTATTTATTCTTTTCCCCTTCCATTTATGTATTCTTCACTTTCTCTCAGGCAAACCCTCCAATCTCCATTTAAAATATCAGAATTTCATCACTCTCTCTCCTCCCCAAAATGTGCAAACATACCCTGAGCGGGGAAGCATAGGGACCCACATTTCCTTTGCATCTTGAATTTGGCATTCTCAGAAGCAAAGGCAGACTAAGGATGGGCAAAGAAAGGGGAAAATATTGCTGTCCTCTGCCATCTTCCTCACCTCCTTAAGGGGGTGTTGTGTCCACTGGGAGCAGTCTCTTCCTAGCTGATTTGGAGTATAAGGAAAACCACACCTGCGGTTATAGACAGCCCCAGGAGAGACCAGCTATAGATGCCCTAATTGTGCACAGCTGTCCAGCCTTCTGGGCTAGCCTGCGACAGCAGCAAGTGGGCCTGGGAAGAGTGCAGTAAAAATGCACTCAATCCTACTGACTTCTCTCCCATCACCCTGTGAGGGAAGGTTCCCTTCCAAGACGGCCTGTTTTGCCCAACTTATGGTATACATGGCCTGAGAATCCTGTTCAGAAGACTTAGATAAGAAATAAGTCTCTGATCTTCTATTGGGGAAATAGAATATTGACCCAGAATGCCTTCTAACTCCTTCTCTGTCATTAACTAGTTGTGTAGCTTTGGGGAAACGGTTTCTTCACATACAGTTAAGCCACAGGATTACCAAGGTCTCTTCCATCTATAAGGTTCTGTGAAAGGACAGTTCTCCCCTCAGTCCCTTTGAAGACCAATTTCTAACGTTGGTGCATATACAAGGAGGAGGAATCAGACTCAAGGAAACTCAGATTTATACTTCATGGGACTTGAAGGGAATTTTCAAAGATTTTTTCTGAAATCAAGAGAGCTCTTGCAGGGTTAATATTGGTTATAATACCTAGGCGAAACACAGTATTTTTCTGACAATTGATCACTAGTCCGAAGGTTAAGTTGAGATTTCCTGGTGAAGCAATAAAGCAACTCTGAAAGTTGAACTAAAATGAATATATATGACTACAACAATAGAAACACCAAATGGACATTTTAGTCCTTATTTTGTGCCAGACACTGAGCTAGGGATTTCTGCATGTGTTATCTCAGCGTAGCATTATACACATGCTCTGTCCTCTCATTCTGTTCTCCAATTATCCCCCCAAGCTGGCCTGCCATCTGCCCACCTCCTGCACAGAGATGTTGTGTGAGGCAGGACCTTTATGCACAGGCAAATGCAACTGATCCACGTCCACCCTGAGGACCTCCACAACCTTCACATCAACTCGTTACTTCCTGGTGGGAGGAAAAGAAAAGGAGTCTCAGTGTTTGTCTGCCTTTTGCTGGTGCACTTCCTTCAAGTTTTCAGGAGTATTTTATCTACACAAGGAGGGACACTCGAGTGTCTAGATCAATATTTGCAAAAGCTTTTAAGCTATAATAACCACGATCTTCAGCACTCAATAAAATTTTGACAAGATCCTCCTCTTTGTCAAGTGAAGTGGGTAAACTCTTAGGGATTTTTAGACACGCTGCTTGGCTACAAAGTACTTTCAATAGAAAAGTCCATAATCATTAAGGCAAATGCAAGGGGAAAGGCATTCCCAATGATATAGTTTTAATTCCCTATAAGTCCAACCAGCACAAACTTCATCATTACATTGTAGTGTTGCTAACTAATGAGTTGAATTTTGGCAGCTCATTAATCTTAATTTTGTAAACATTGATTTTTTTCCCTGGGTTTTGAATGGGGCTAAAATTAGCCTTTTTTTTTTTTTTTTAAGTTTAACCTCCATTTCAACTTCCTGCTACTGGATATTTTATTACAACAAACAGCCCTATCCTTGACCAGTGCCTAAAAAGAAGTCAGAAGACTTCTGGGAATAATGGCCCCACCTCTCAACTTATTTCCCCTGTCCCCTCTGGGATATGGAGCCACCATTGACTTCTAAGGAAATTCACTTGAGGCTCAATTAAAACTACTGGGCAGAGAGAAGAGGAGGCATACCCTCACCTTTTCCTCCCCAGTAAGGTCTGTTTTCAGGACCAATCCTACATAGGAGGATTTTCTGGGCCTGTGGGATAAGATGAAACTGGGAGGCTCATCCCAGCACTCCCTCACTGGACAATTGCTGGATCACCTCAAGTTTCCTTCATTAAGTGCAAATGCCTAAAGCTTAAAACTAGAAGGATCTCTCACACCAAAGGGAGTTCTCATGGCTTCCAGTCTTTCCCCAACTCTCTCTCTTCTAGCCATTGCTATTCAGCAAACATAATTTCAGGAACAGCAGTTTTACTAATGTAGGAGAATGTATGAGCTACATACACTTGGAGTCAAGACAGCTGAGATGGTAATTCACATCACGTGTTTTCTCCCTATGCTCTCTCTTCAGCACGTCCTCACTTACAGCAGTCTGTGTATTCCATCCCTTCTCACCTTTATTTCTGCGGTAGCTTATTGCAGAAGGCTTGAGCCCCTTCCCTTTACTTTCCTCAAACCTACCATGTTGCAGCATCCAAGACACTCTCTCCCCTCTCTACTGAACCCCTTTTGTCTGTTCCCATTATTTCATACTTTTACTGATAATATACCAATCCAATCTCTGGGCATCATTGCTGACTTATAACAAGGCAATCACATTTCTTCCATTGAAGCATCCTGACATTTATCACTTTTCTTCAAGTTTTCATGTTACTTACTGAAATTCCGAAACCAGTCACCAAGTCTTTGAGGAAAAAAAAAAGCCTCCACAGTGAAAGGCTATATTTATGGTGATTAAAAGGCCTGATGGTTAGATAGTAGACACCCAAGTTGAAATCCCTTTCTGCTAGATGTGTGTCCTTGGGCACATTCTATAAGCTCTCTGTGTCTCATTTTTTCCCCATCTACAAATTGAAGATTTGATCGTCTCTATCTGACAAGGTCGTTGTAAAGATTAAGGAAGATCCCGTGTGTAAACCCTTAGCACAGTGCCTGCATACAATAGGTCCCTAATATTAATAAATATTAGCTACAAATAAAAAAAATACAAAATTACTTTGACTAAAAGTTACATCTTCAGCTCCCAATTGCAGTTTGAGGATTGTCACCCTTCTGTACCATTCTACTTTTAGGAACATTTTATTCTGGAGTATGGGGAACATGGAAATGTGTGTATAATTTTAATCTCCTTTACACACCTGCCCAATGTCTGAAATCAAGCAGTAAATGCCTGAATTTCATAAGATGTTGTCAATCAGCATTATGAAAAATAGGAAAGTGTAGAAATATAGTCCCTACCTTCTGAAATCCATCTAGAAAAGAAGACATACATTCAACAAGACAGTAATAGCCACATGAGAACCAACTCACTAGCCTGTGTTACACACTGACTAAATCAGTGGCACAGACAGTTCTTTGGGAGTTGAGAAAACTCTTGCCTGACATGGTCTAAGGACTCAGAGAGTGAGTAGAAGGAAAGCTGGGCCAATTTGGACCAGATAAAAGAAGTAAGGTGAACACTACCAGCAGGGGAATTTCAAAAACAGTGGCTCAGAGTCTGGACAAAATAGAGCAAATTCAGTATAGCTAGGTTCAGAATTTTGCTAGAGCAGAGCAGGAAAATTTTGTACCTACATTCAAGGACTTAATGGGATCAGCTTATGTTGAGGTCACTGGGTATGGGCTTTGACTTTGAATTTCCTATTGTGGTCCAGGTGTGAGAAAGAAGTTCTATCTGGAAAACTTATCTTCTAGCAACTGATAGTGGATGATTAGAAATCTGTTTCAAGAATACCGAGGCCACTGGCTCTTAGGGAAACAAAGCATGATTGATTATTAACATTTGCCACGAGGAAGGAGAAAGAGGTGGACTACGTGTTTTATGTCTGCCATTCAGGAAATATAAACAGTGGAGGTCAAGGAGTGCCATTTTATCCAAAGAGTAACATGATAAAAGAAATTTTTTAAAAAGATTAATTTGGCAACAGATCCTAGGATGGGCTGCTCACAGAGGAAAGGCAAGAAAACCACTTTGGAGGCTTTTGCCAGAACCAGGACAGCAACCATGTAAACATAAAAGAAGGAATAAATTTAAGAGATTGTAGGAACAAATCAATATACTTAGCATGACTTCTAAAGGCTTCTAAACTGAGTGAAGACATCTTGATTCTTGAGAAGGGTACCATATTGGCTAGTTCTTACATGAGCAAAGATTACTTTATTTCATTCGTCCTTAACCAAGCACTATCACCAAGCAGAGAACAAGGGCATTTGAAATAGAGTACAGGTAAGCTCTGACAGATGATAGATACGGAACGATTTGGATAAGATGCCTCCTAACCTGAGTATTTTGGTAAACATGGTAAAACCTTCATGGCAAAACAGGGGACACCTAGAGGGAGTCAATTACCTTGGGCAGAGGTGGTGGAAGATGCCGAACATGAATCTTGCCTTCTTTGTGATTCTGACCAGCAGCTCTGGCCCTGACTTATCTCACCCACTCTTGTCTTTCCATCTCGTGATAAGGTTACAACATGTACAAGGTAGCACCATGGCAAGCAAAGACATGGGGCTGAAGCCAGACCTGGTGTCAAGGACAGGTAACTCAAAAGGCCTCCTGGAATGAGAGGAGAGGGCCAAGGGAGTGTGCCTGTAATCACTGACACTGCAAAATTTATTTATTTATTAATTTATTGAGGGGCCACTATATGGGAAGCTCTGAATTAAAAACCATTTCAGAATTGTAAGAGTGATATGCACCCTCCAAAAACATACACTCAGCCTAAGAGAAAAGACATGTGTATATTAAAATTAAGGAATATAGTAAGAGATGGAACAGGCCACATGTAGCCAATGTTCCTGCCTTGTATCTATCCAGTAATAGCCTTGGATATGCTGCTTTCTGGAATGTCATCCAGATATCACAGGGAAACTCACAAGCTGGGTGAAGGAAAGTATGATTTGCAGGACAGGAATAACTACTTGTGTGAGTGCTGAATCACAGAGGTTTTCCAAAGCTAGACAAAAGGGAAGACTAGATGAGGAGGAGCTGTTTGGAGAAGGACTGGCTCTGACTGGGGCTCCCTCTTCACTGCACAAATGTGTTGTTGATTATGTGTCTCTAGCCCGGCTGAGGGAAAGATGATTAGAACATTTCCTTAGACAATGGCCCAATTGAGAGGTCACTTCCTGCCACTTTCCATCCCCTAAGGGGGAATCCCATACTTGCTCCCAATACACAGCGATGGCTATGTTGAAAGCCAGGGTTCCCAATAAATGCCTGCCTGCCAGAGTCACAAGCCTCTACTTTGGGGGTGAGAGATGAATTACAGATAAGTATTCATGCTTAAATGTCCACACAAATAGGGCGCAATCAGTACAATTTTTCAATTCACATCATTGCAAAGTAGCTGTCAGCATTTTCGTATACTTCATTTACTCTATGATTTTTCATATCATCTGAAAAACAGAAATTCTTCGCTCCCAAATGAGCAACATTTTGAACTCAACCCTGACCCTCACATGATAAAAATCTGTGCCGTTGAAAAGGAACATAAAGTGTTTTGTTGTTTTGTTCTGTCTCTTCCCCTGAAAACCATCCAAGGGCAGAATCCTGTTGCCTGTGTGCACAATGAAGATGACATAGAAAGAACATGGTATTTTAGACAGAGCTTTCAGAGAAATCCATATAAGGGCAAAAAGAAACATTTGATGCTGAATTCTTTCCTAATTTAAGACATTCTGAGTCCAGTTTTCATTTAAAAAAAAAAAGGAATAAGAAGAATTTCAAGGCAAGATACTCCTGGGATTTCTTGTGTGAGCTGAATGTAGTGATGAGCAGGCACTGTCCAAGTCATTGAAGGAACCCCAGACAACCTAAATGTCCCCTCTGTGTGCCTAATCAGCACCAGCTTGCACAAAAGATTTCATCCCTTCCCCAACTCTCATCCTCATCCCCTGCCCCCAACGTAATTCCACACTCTAGCATTTTAAAAATGTTTGTGTGTTGTTTCAAAACTGCTCTCAAGTTACCTCATGAGAACACTGCATAATCTAATGTAATGTTTATCAAGGCAGATGATCTGTACCAGAATCACCTGGGGTTATATTAAAATGCAGATTCCTGAGTCCATGCCTGTAATTACCCAATGTGGAGCATCTTTGGAAGGGGGATGGGTATCCACACTGTTAGAAAGACAATTCTGGGGTTCAGATCCACTGCGTAAAGAATGCTGGACTTTGAACTTTAGTCTTAGTTCCATTATTGAACATTCATTGTAGATTTTCAGCCAATTATTTAATTTCTGCCACTCGGTTTTTTCAAGTGCAACATAAGATTATTGTGAGATGATAAATGAAGAAGTACTTATACATAAAAAAATTTATGTATGCACTTGTGAATTTCCTAGTTAGACGAAAAACTCTGAGACTCTGGAATCTTTTCCTATTGGCAATGTCATGTAGGATTTCAGTAAATAGTTGATTAATACATTACACAGCAACGAGAGTTGGAAGCATTTGCACCGTGATACCTGGAGAAACTCAATTAGCCACCAGGAGTATAGACCAGTGTAGGATTTATCTTGGTGAATTTACCATTGACCAGGGTCTTCCCTGCGACTTGCAGTTTAATCAACTATCAGAGTCGATTAAACAAAATGAAGCTGTTGTTTACTGCCTAACAAAGCTTATAAGGTGAACATGTAAGGCCTCCTTGCCAATTTATAAAATTTGCCAGGAGAAAAATAATTCAGATGACATGATAAGTCATGTTGACCTACCCAAAAAGGGATTAGACTAATGAGTTTTTTGCATTTTTTTTTAATTGAAAAAATTTTTATTGAGGACAGTCTTAATCAGTTTGGGCTGCTATAACAAAAGTACGTAGACTAAGTGGCTTAAACAACAAAAATTTATTTCTCACTCCTGGAGGCTGGTAACCAGGTGCCAGCTGATTTGGTTCCTGGTGAGGGCCTTCCTTGTGGTTCACTTTCTTCCTGTATCCTCACTTGGTGGAGAAAAAGAAAGTTCTGGTCCTTTTCTATTCTTATGAGGGTGCTAAGCCCATCAGAAAAGCTCAACCCTCATAACCCATCTAAACCTAATTACCTCCCAAAGGTCCCACCTCCAAATGCCATCACATTGGGGATTGGCTATTCAACTTTAAGGCGGAGGATTGGGAGGTTGACACAAACAGCTTAAAGCAAGGACATTATTTTAATGCTTTCTCATGTCCATACTTTGAGAACTATATAATATCCTTACTTTACAAATAAATTGGAACACAAGGAAGTTCAGTGGCTTGCTCTGATAGTCTGACTCCACGAAAGGGAAAGACCTGCCAAAGGGTGGAGCTAATCATGTGGGACTGCCAGGTGATGAGGTCATCAGCTGACAATCACCATGGCTGACCAACTCCCTTTTTCTGACTGACACACTTATTTCTTTAAATATGGTTAATCTTCATTCAGATTTAGGTCCATTTTACACGCTCTGAAGCCATTTTGTCTTGTGAAGTCACTGTTTCCTCGAGTTTGTTTCATGCGGTAAAAGGATAAACACTTTTTATATGAATAGTTACACATTTATGTTCATGGTTATTAGGAAAAAAATATATAACCAGAATATTAAATCCTAAGTGCAAAAATAGTATTATAAATATGAAGTTAAATAATTTAAAATGTGAGTTGATATAAAGTTAATTTAATGAAAAACATTAAATAATTGTTTAGGTATTACACAGATATCACCAATTTGTGGAAAGAGTTTACTAATAACAGAAGTTTGGGAAAGGTGGTTTTCAACTGACTCTGCATACCTCTCTGTTTCATTATGAGTTGATTTTATAGTTTAACTTTGAGAAAATCATATTCATTTCTCTATTTTCTAGTTCTTCAGAGGGTGCTTCATAGTAGCCCCTTTTAAGCCAACAATATATATGATTCCATTTGATTTTAAAATGCTGATTATGTGACTCCAAATCACACTAAATATAAAGATAGTGATAATAACTCTATTTATTAACTATTTGCATGAATTATATACTATTCTAGTCACTTTACATATAGTATTGTTAATTTTAAGAAGAACTCCTGTGAGGTAAATATCATTATCCCCAATTTACAGTGTGAAAACTGAGACTGTGAAAGCGGAATCATTACCTACAGCCCCTAACTTATAAAATGTGGGGGCCAAAGACAAAACCCAAATTTGTCATTCCCTTAAGCCCTTGTTCTTTCCTCAACTCTCTGTACTAAATACCCAAAATATATTACTGAAATATTTTTAAATGGCTCACATAGTAAAGTGTCAGTGAGTATACTGTAGTTGTAGAAAAACTAAGGGCTATATCTGTGTGTGTGTGTGTGTGTGTGTGTGTATTAGTGAATTGAATTGCTTCTATTGATTTTGTTTTAAAATAGGTCACTTTTGAGGGGTCTGCTGCCCCACCATATATCCTTTTCTCTGAAGACAACACTCCCCTTCTTTTCACAGAAATGAAATGAAAACCTGGCAACTGTATTTATACATGAGACCCCATCACCCCATCTAATCCCTGGCACCAGGTGTCAACACCTATCCTAAGCTATGGTCGATCTGATTTTCTTTCTTGGAAATCTAGCCCAAGAACTACTTTGCTTAAAAGAGGACATGCAATTTGGATACTGTGAGAAAGTAGAGGGTATGAAGAAGCAGAGAGGACTGAAGAAGGGGTGCACGTAGAACCAGAGAATCAGGCCTCGAGGTGAGGGAGAGAGAAAAAGAGGGAAAAAGGAGAAACAAATCTGATCTGGATTCCTGGTTATAGCCCCCCATGAGGCCCAGTTTTTCTATCTCCTGTCCTGGTGCTCCGTGAAGTATCCTTACAATATTACAACAAATTCTTCTGTTTTAATTAAGCTTATCTGACATGGATCTCTGTTATTATAAAAAAAGATGTTAAGTAACCAGGACACAATGTTGGAAAAAAAATTTCTCCTTAAAAACACTTTCCAGTGAGTGACCCTGAACCACTCAGCTTCATCTGATCACTTACTGTTGGTGACTATAGGACAGATTATTTCAGTTAGTTCTAGAAGTCAAATGCAGTTCATTTCACTGCACTGTTAATATGCACACTTAATGCATAGCTAAACAACTAAAGTTCTTTGATGCAGGGGTCCCCAACCTGTGGCGAGTTGTTTAATTATTTCATTATATATTACAATGTAATCCTAACAGAAATAAAGTGCACAATAAGTGTAATGTGTTTGAATCATCATAAAACCATGCACCCCCCCACCCCCCAGTCCATGGAAAAATTGTCTTCCATGAAAACAGTCCCTGGTGCCAAAAAGGCTGGGGACCACTGCATTAATGAGTTTGATTAAATTGCCTAAATATTTTTGTGTCACAAAGACGTTCAAATAAGAAAATATTTCGTACCCCCCCAAAAGAGCAGAGTCACAAAAGATGGCCTTTATTTAGCAAATAAACATCAGTTTGTCATGTAACTCCCTTTGAGTTCATGTGCTTCATCCACTCATCATGTCTTAGCCATTCTTACTAGAAACTCCAAAATAAATTTTGGCCCATACAAAAACTAGAGGCAGATTTAGAACCAAAAGCATGTATATTTAAAAACTGCCCTTTACTTAGTATGTGTTAATAGGATGGTGCATACCAGAGGAACAAAATAAAATCATCACAAAAAATGACCGTATAAGCACTGTGGATAATTCAAACATAAGACTTTTAACTGGTTCAAACAATTTGGTTTTGATTTCATACATCACCAAAGTGAGACATTAAAGAAGACTCTGCACAGTGTACTTTTTTTATTGTTCATCCATGTTTTTCCCTAGAGTTTAAGAAAGCAAAAAAAAAATAGAAAACCATAGCATTTTTTTCATTGAATTGATTTTTTTAAAATGAGTTTAGCAATTAAAATCAGATTTCTTAAATAAGAAAAAACACATCTGGGCAAAGCATTTATATTAAAAGTTTTGTCATGTTGACCTACCCAAAAAGGGATTAGACTA
>NW_012147189.1:3692809-3715857 GCF_000956105.1 Propithecus coquereli | reverse complement strand
GAGGTTCCTCTGGTTGTGTGAGTTACCATTAAAGTTGTCAGGTGCTAAGAGATCCAAATGTTAGGAGACCATAGCTGAAATTATATAATACATGTTTTTAAAGAAAAAAATCCTGGAACACCTTGGTAAAAAATGACCCAGCTGAGGTTCTTTTCAAAAGAAGAGTTAATGTATATGACTTAAATATTTTTGTTTTGAAATGTGCATTACTCATTGAATTTGTCAGGCCACTAAGAGTAATTATTAGGCACTGATAATGTAATATATTAGTATATAGCAGAGTAATGGACCAGGCTGACCCTATAAGCAATTTTCTACACAAAGTCTAAAGGTCTCTCTAAATCCCCACAAATGATGCTTTAACCCCTGGTTAATGCCAGTGGAAACCTGTAGCTGTTAAAAGCAAATACCTTTGAGCCTCCACACAACCTCTTTCTTCTGCCTACAGGATTCTTCCCCTTAACTCCTTTCTGAGTTGAAGAACTTTCTTTTTGTCTTATTTTAAACGTTATCCCTTCTCTGAAGCTTTTTTCCCATTAGCTTCTTTTTTTTTGGCCCAACCTCCACTGTAGTAGAATAAAGAAATTCATCACACACTCCTCTGTGTTACCATAGCATTGTGTTAATACCTGTCACACAGCACTTATCTTGCTGTACTTTAATTAGCTCTATGTGCATAGGTCTAGCACCATGATTCTGGAGACTTTTGAAAGTGGACACAGTGTGTAATTCATTTAGTGTTTTGTTTATAATAGATACTCAAAGAATTTTCATCATCAATAAATGAATAAAATCCTCTTATAAGAAATATATTCATGCATTTACTCATTCATACCTCATTCACTCATTCACACTTCAATTCAACAAGTATTTACTTAGTATATACAAGTCAGACTTGTATAATGACATTTTGGTCACCAATTGACTGCATATACAACAGTTGTCCCATGAGATTATAATGCCATATTTTTACTGCACCTTTTCTATGTTCAGATATGTTTAGATACATAAATACCATTGTGTTACAGTTGCCTACAGAATTCAGTACAGTAACGTGCTGTACAGGTTTGTAGCCCAGGAGCAACAGACTAAATGGTATGTAGTCTAGATGTGTAGTAAGCTATACCATCCAGGTTTGTGTAAGTATACTCTATGATGTTCACATAATGACAAAATAGCCTAACGATGCAATTCTAAGAGCATGTCCCCATCATTAAGCTACACATGACTGTAGTTTGTGTCTTATTACAAAACAGTTTCCCAGGTCCACTCCTGAGAAGTAGAGGGTAGGTCAGTGGAAATCTTTCAAACATATGCCAACATGTAGTGGACAAGGGCAGAGGAAAAAAAGAAAAAAAAATTCTCCCACTTAAAAATTTTGCCTACGGCTATCTCTGATGCTAAACATGTAACATGTGCTTGATGAAACATGTTGAATGATTGATTGATTATAGCTGAAGTTCAACTGTTTTCTGTTAAAGCAGGTGATAAAAATATCTGCTAAAAATTTTATCTTTTACACAAACTTTCTTATAAAGTCAAGTTTCATCCTGACAACTAACTAATCCCCACAAGACTGATGTCATTCCTCACCAAAACCTCCAAAATTTCTTGCATATCTTTACTTTTTTAAAATATATATATATCCATTGATGATTACATTTGTGTAGTATGTGTTTATGTTTTATGCCTCTTTCTTTATATGCTGATTTTCTCAAAATGAGAGAAAAACATTGTCTCTTTTAACTAAAAGCTGGTATATTTGTGCTTCTATAAAATGTAAAATTTGATTAATTAGTTGTTCACTGGGACCATTATCATTTTTATGAACAATGATCACCCAAGACAGTGCAAGTTATGGTGCTCCTTCAGATACCTCATCAAGTGACAAAGTTACATTTGGTATCATGCTAATATCAAGCATGAATGACCATATTCATAAATTCTTAAGCTTCCAGCGTTGGAAGGCACTTCAGGGATTCTTTCTTTAAAATTTCTACCAATGCAAAAATTCCTTTTCCCCCATTCCTCACAGGTAAAATCTGCCTGGATAAAACCAGAGGCAGAAATCGTCTTCCTCACAGGGAGCCTATTCCATTTCAAAAGAAGTCGAATTCTTAGAATGCACTTCCATTTATTGAGCCAAAATCAGATTCCCTGAACTTCAAACATTGATCCTGGCTCTAGCCTCTAGTGTTTCAAAGATTTAATCTAATCCCTCTTCAAATATTGAAAGGAAGCCATAGTTCCCTCTAGGTATTTTCCAGTGCAGCCTATAAACCTGACTAAATCTGTATCATCCAGCCCACATGTGTTTATTAACCACAAGGACATCATGAGCGATCACTTCAAAGGCCTTGCTCATGTACTAATGCCAGCATTTCTTCAACTACCAATTAAATAAGCCAAGTGAATTGGTCATGATTGCTCCTAAGAAACCTATGTTGGCTCTTAGAGATCACTGCCTACTTCTGGGTGCACATAAGCAATCTGTTTAATAATTCATTTGGAACTACTCTCATTTTTGTTTCCAGAATTCATCTTTCTCTCTGTATCAGTCACAGTTCAACCAGTGGGGGGGAAAAATTCCACTCTAAATATTTGAAACAGGAGAGGAGATTTAGTACAGGGAATTGATTACACAAAAGCAGAATGGCTCATTGTAACACGGACGCTGAGGCACCTCAGAGACTAGAAATAGCAGAAAGCCACTAGAACTTCTTAGGCTAGAAGAGAAAAGGGAGGAGCTGGTGGTGCCAGGGCCAGGAGTCAGGTTCACCCAGAGGAAGCTGGAACCATGACAGGAATGTAGAGCAGAAGTCACAGCTACGGGGAAGACACCGCTTGAGACATTTCCAGAGATTCCACCTGAGGCACAGAGAGACAGGGCAAATGACCTGGCTTTCCTCTTCCTCTAGCCCCTTGCTCTCCCACTGGGCTTTCCGACTGTGGGGAACCCCCTGGAAAGCCAGCTGACAGGGAAGCCTGGAAATGCAGTGGGCAAGGGGGCCACGGCAGAGAGGGGAGAGGCAGATACGGGTGCCTTTGCACAGTTCTCCATGATTCACCAAAGGCCTCCTACCTATAGAAAGAACACTTCAGGACTTTCGAAGACAACTTCTTATAGCACTTCCTCCATTATGGTTTGTTCTAGAGGATGCTCCTTACATCAAGGTCTCCCTCGAATCTGAACAAGCATGACACAACTTTGTTGTTGTTGTTGTTGCTGTTATTTAGCTCCACAGTATTTCCCAGTGTTGCACACAAGAGACACTAAATTAATACAATTTGCCTGATTCTGAAAAAAATCAATTATTTCCCAAAAATAGCTACTTTTTTTTTTAATATTCTCTTGTTTGTTATTTAATTTCTGCTTAGTCATGTCTGAAGTACATTTTTAATTTTATAGTTGATGTTAACAGATAGTTAACTAGAGTTAAGAGGATCCAATTTTCCTTCTTGACAATAACGTGACAATATCCACATTTACTGACTGTGTTTCTAGTAATGCACACCCAGCTTTCTTTGTTGCGAGGAACGTGAAATGCATCATGAAAATGTTCGACCGACATTTAAATGATGCATATCAAAAGGCCTTCAACATTATCTTTGTATTTTTTAAGTAATTTCTATTTCTCTTTTGAGATTTTACTACAAGCATGTTTATATAGTGTCCCTGGCACAAACATTTTTACATTTAACAGCCGGTAGCTTTAGAAAATCATCAGTCAGCTGGCTGAGTTCATGAATTTAACTAATCTCCCCAACAAAATGGCAGGTTTTAACAGTGATTGGCAAAATTGAAGAACAATCAGATCATTGTGTGAATTCAGGATGCATATCCAGCATATCCAGTTTTTCCTGACTGTCCAAAGTAAATATTTTAATCACAGACACTAGACCAAACCTCAGATGGTGATGTATAGAGTTGTGCTGTCCCATATAGTAGACACCAGCCATGGAAAGCTATTGAACATTTGAGATGTGGCTCATCTGTATTAGCATATGCTGTAAGCATAAAATACACATGAAAGTTCAAAGACTTAGCATAAAGGAAAAAATCAAAATACGTTATTAATATTTTTATATTGATTACATGGTAAAATGATAATAGTTTGGATGTATTAGGTTAAATAAATTATTGTTGAAGTTAATTTCCTCTGGTTCTTTTTACTTTTCAAATTTGGCTCCTAGAAAATTTAAATATATAGGACTAGCATTTTTGCTTTGTTTGTCTTTCTATTGGACAGTGCTAGTCTAGAACAAACGAAGAAGTGACTGTCTGCTAAGACAGGACATAGCAACTAAAGAAGTCATCTCTCCTTTTAATTAGTTTTGTAATTGCAGCAAATTCCATGTCAGACATTTAAAAGAGACAAGCCTATTCTCTTCACTCAAGCAAAACTCCCACTGTGGTTCATAAGGGTTCTGCCTGAGTGAAACAAATGAGATTAGGCCCATGATGTTTACTTCATACTAAAACGCTTTCTCTTTTCTGAAACTTTTTTAGTATACTGTTGGCTACCAGGCTATACAAGTGCAGAATAGAGAAAGGATGAAAGAACAATAAAGGAATGATTTGAAAGTGTTGTTTTGAAACATGTAACTAGTGCTGTCAGCTGCTGGTTCTTTCCATTTTGTACATTTACATTTCCTGACTGTTGTTTAAGAACATTTCACCGCATGTTACTATCAATCATCCTTAACCTAGAGGTGCACTGTACATTAGTAACAGTTAATTGGCATATTTAAAGTAAATAGTTACTTAGTTTTGTTGTGAAGGTTTTGCATACACATGTATAACACCATGTTTTGTTTGTTGCAATAACAAACATCCCTGTCTGCAACATTGCCACCTCTGACAGTAGATGAATAGAAATGCAATCACATTGTAATACTCCACACACTAGACAGCCCAAATGACGTGCAACGTGTAAGCAGGCACTCTTTGCCCACGAAGAATGCCCATACAAAGGGAAGAACACAAAGACATGAAGAGGAGAGGCTATGTGAAGTTTTAGAAGGAGAGTCAAGAAAGAAAAAAACAATACAAATTATAATTTTGCCTATAATTTCTGTATGTGTTAATGAGCTAAAGGGGCAAATTATTTAGCAGACATTGTCCTGGCCTCCGCCATTTGTTAAATGTGAGGTTCACCCTCTGCAAGAAACATACTTCTTGAAGCTCAGGGAGAGATACCATTCTATTTCCTGCTCCCCTCAGAGTCCAGTAGCAATTAGAATTGGGCCTCCTCCTTGGGCAGCACGGCTAAAATGAGAATGGATTAGGTATTTGAAAAAAGAAGATAAAATGACAAGAACTTTTTTCCAACCGTGAAACCAAGACATCTCTGATACATACCTTGAAAACAAGTAGTACACAGTACATTTGGGGTGAACCCCAGCATATCCTAGACCTGGAGAGATGAATCTTTACCTGTGTCAGCAACATTTCCTTTGAGACCTACCTATACCAAGGAAAATCAAAAGATCATCTGGTCGTTATGTGTGTATGAGTGTGTGTGTGTGTGTGTGTGTGTGTGTGTGTGTGTGTGAAGCAACAATATAAAGGGTTGTCCATATGAAACATTGCCACAGTCCATAGAAACACTATGACCCACAAAAAGTTTAAGATAAAATCAACTAATAGTACAATTAGAAACCATCATGATACTATTGTTACCACTACAATCACTATTTAAACTCTATTAAGAGGTTAATGAAGAAAAAAAGGTTTTACGGGAACAACCTGGAAAGTTAACCACTTCTCATTTCTAATGTTATTACTCTGAGAAAATACAAATCTGAAGTACCAAAAAGGTTTTACTTAGAATTTCATTTAGAAACATCATCAATAAGCAGGAATTTGTCACTTTTCTTGTAGGTAAACTCTAGCTATGGCATTTTTTCAATGCTTGGAATATGACAACACAACCTGCAAATGTAGGGGTGGTGTGGGCATTTATCCTTCATTCACTCCCATGTATTGCATCTACCTACTAAAAAAAAAGAAGGAAAGTTGCAAATAGCCTTATCCCAAGCATCATAAAATGTGAAGAGGAGAATTTCTCTTTCTCAGTAAAGCTAGCAGGAAGAATTTCCCATCTGTTCTAAATTTCTAATATTGAACTCTTCAATTGAGGTCCAGAGTCTTTCATGGTTCACAGTGAATTTCTAAATAGATGTTTTACCATCACTAACAGAAAACTAAAAAGCCAGAATTCTTTTCTGGGCCAGTGTTTTCAAATCCTTTTTTCCAATGAAGCTTTTCTGTGTCTATTGGTAACAACACCATCAAGGCCGATAGCAGGTTTGGGCAGCATGTGTCTCCTTGTCATGCTGCCCATCAGCTCAGAACTACACCCTTTTCCTTCTCCTTTGCAGTATTTCCAAGATGCACTCCTTTCTTTCCACAACTACTATTAAAGCTCCCAATTCATGGTTAATGTATAACTAGCTGATTGCTATAACCTCCTCTTCCTGGGTGGATCCATTGTCTCTATTCAATCCATCTTAAATAAAATGATGAAATTGTGGACTGTAAGCTGTGCTTCTTAACTATCCGTGGTAATGAACGGGTTTTTTATTTCTCCTAATCCATCATGGACTGATACTTTTGTAAACTAAAATGAAATGAACTACTAGAAAAGTGATCACATGCTTTGATGTCACAGCTATGTTAAAGTGCTATAAAAGTTTCTAAATCCTGACTCAATTTCTGTATTTGTCTCATCCTAGGCCTCTACCAGTTTGCTGATCAGTATAGATCTGCAGACCCCACTCTGAGCACCACCAGTGAGCTACTGTCTACCTAATCATCGCTATTTTTTAGGCTTGAAATTCATATTATTCCAGTCCAAGTACCAAAAATAGACATAAAACTAAATTGTTGTTCAGATGGGTTGCATCTAGGAGAGCACCTGCAGAGAGGTCTTTTCTCTCCCATTAAATATCCTCTAACTTCAAAGCACTCTGAAATCCTATAGGTGTTAGATAAAGCTGTCAAAGATCTCATGGCAAAGAAGTACCAATACCTTGATAAAAGTATGGAGGGCAGGAGAATACTTGAAAACATAGTGGCCACTGAAGTCTGAGAGAGAAGCAGAGAAATCTCTCTCTCTCTCTCTCTCTCTCTCTCTCTCTCTCTCACACACACACACACACACAGAGTCATCCAAGCATATTAAAGAAAATCTTAAGAATATTCTACAAAAGGGACATACAAACTATATCCAAGTTCTCAATGCTACGATGGCTAAATTCAGTACTGAAAGGCAATATAGAAAAAAAAAACTTATTAAATAAAAAAAGTTCTGTGCACTATCCCTGTGTAACTAGTAAGTTTTTTTTAAAAAAAAAAAACACACTATTTGTTTTGTTTTATATAACAAAATATCCAAATGAATTTCTGAAATTTCAACCATATGATTGCTGTTAATACGTTGCAGAGATACAGAGACATTTCAGTGAGATACTCGCCTTACAGCTGCACTTTGGTAAACCATTTATTTTGTGGACTAAAATGCAGATAGCATTACCCCCATCCATAGGCTCAAAGAGTGATAATAATCCTCTTCCTTCTGGGTTCCATTGCTTGAGCCAGATTACTTTTCATACTGTTTCTTCATATACTTTGCAACACGATCACATCGCATTTTTCTTCAAAACTCTGGCAGATTGTTTGGGCTAGAGATAGATGGAGACAAGAGGCACCATCTGGTGCAAGATCTTTATTCCTTGTTAGCACTATAGGAGTTCTGGTATTTTACATGGATCAAGCAGTAGCAAAGATTTTTTAAAATGCATAGATTGAGAAGGTGTAAGATGGTCAAATGGCCCTTGGCACTGTCTGATCATATCACGGGCTTCGTTGGTGTAGAGTTGTTGGGATTTTGTGTTTTTTGTTTTTTTTTTTTTTTCCTTTCAGTTCAGACAACCAGTGGCATATGGTTTCATGATTCACAAAGATGGTCCTTGACTATGGATTTGACGATCTCAACATAACTTTCAGGCTTGCCAGAGCTGTGTTACAACGGAGAGAGCAAATAGCTCATGATATTTCTCCTCTGATGAGTAAGCTCCAAAATCTCAGGTTTAAATTTGATCTGGGATTGAAAGAAAAGGAACCATGTCCTCCCATGCTAGTAACCATGCTTTTTATTTTTCAGAGGTGAATGCTTATTTCTATATCATTGGCCCACAGCTTCAGGGACCGAAGGCTCAAACAGTGCCCAGGCTAATTCTGTTGACTCAGACTAACTATATACTTTTGATCTTTTCCATCCCTTTCTATTCTTTGGAAACTCAAGTCCTTCCTGAAATTTAGCTATTGTTCTAAAAATCCGGTGACTGCTCAATAGAAATTTTTTTCACCTTTCACACACAATTAAAGTCAGTATTTTCTAATGGAATTATCTAAGAGTGGGGAGCCAGGAGATTTGCCTGATGAAGCTAAGAAACTAACTTGCAGCTACCTCGTGAGGATAAGTGGAAAAATGAACTGGAACAGTGCTTTGACAACAAACTAAAACACACAGAAAGTGGGGCTTATCCAAGTTAATCTTGATTGCAATTCAAGAAGAAAATTAAAGGAAGCCCTCACCTATTGCCCCCTGATTTCAGAAAGCTACTTGGAATTACTGCTGTTGGAATGTCTTGCCAAAAAATTAAAGTGTCTTTATAATGTTCATAGTGATGGCATCTTTGTCTCTGTGAACTGCACTGCCATTAGCCAACACATGTGTTGTCTTCATTCTCCCCTCTGTTCTTGGCCATTTCCTTTGATCCTTTCATTAAGCCTGAATTAAACCCTCACTTCTCCCTCATGCTTTCCTTTTGACTTTTTACTACGGAGTCCTTTGACCATGTATCCCTGCCATCCACTACTCTCACTGAAAGCCTCTTTTCTTGATATCAGGAAGTGGTGCAGGTATCAATCGAAATGACTTGAAATGAAAAGGAAAAGAAGAAATAACAGAACATGCCTAAGATAAATAGGGTGCTATGTTGAAGAAAGATGTCAATATGACAGCAGATGGTGTAGATAAACTCAGTATTACTATGGTTAACCCATTGCATTTGCCACATGGCTGACTGTAAACCGTACATACAACCCAGAAGTATAACAAATCTTGCAGGTGGTTATTCATTGACTCTCTTTAGTCAAGTGCTACACCACAGTCAAATCTTTTTATGTTTTTCTAGGAGGCAGAGCACTTCACAATGTTTACATCATTCTTCTTAAAAACTAATAATTTATGAAAAGTCTTATTTTTATGTTAACAGCAAAAAATTTCTTTTAAAGTTTAAAGAAGACTTATCAGTGTACTTCTCACACCTCTCAGATTCAGTCTTGAAATGGGACTCTGCTTCTTCTTGGACCACGTGCCCCTCCAAAAACTGAATGTGCGTCACTCTGTCTTGATAAAGAGGAGAAAGCAATCTGTCCAGTGGCAGCTCATTTCTTCTCTGCATTTTATGTTGGAGGTGAAACCAGCGTAGTCCAGAGAGTGACAAACATGAGTGTGTTTTAAAGTATAATAACTTCTGAAATTTTGGCTTGGGGAATAAGTCTGAAGCCAGTGATAAATCCAGGATCCGAGTTGCTATCAATAAATAAATCATCTCAAAACCTTCAATGGTTCCCCAATGAATATAGAATAAAGGCCACACTTATCAAATTGACATTTAATGCTCTCCACAATCAGAGAGCAAGCTATCTTCCCAATGTTTCAACTGCTATTTTCATTCACTAAATCTCATTTCCCTGTAAGAAAATTTCTATTCACTGTTAGTTTAAAACATCATATGGATTCAGGTTCATGTATGTCTTTTCGAGATGTCTACCTCCTTGCCTCTAAACTCATCCAAACAACATTCTCCCTTTGGATCTATCCTGAAGACTCATGCCATCTATCATTCCTTCCCAGATTCTCTAGGCCATGATGACCCCTCTCTCCTCTGACCACTTATAGCTTTGATCTTCCATGCTACACCCACCAAACTCTTATTGTGGGCCAGCTTTGGCTGCTAGTTAACATTTTTTACATATATTCTGTCTTATCCAACAAATTCAGCTATGCCAAGTGATGTGGTTAAGTCTCAGAGTGCAAGTTACTTGGAGGCAATCACTCAGTTCTACATGCTTTATAGGACTTAGAAAAGGCACTCATTATATTTGTCAATGGATCAATTCAATAGAATTCAATAGAATTCCTGCATTTTAAATTTAAGTGCATAATCAATGTTAAATGTTCAACTTCAAGTTTCTCTAACTGTAGAGACTTTTGCCAAATCGAGGCAAGCTTTGTAAAAGCATATTACTAGACATTGACGTAAGCCTGCGATAACACCCTAAAATCTAACTTAGAAAAATACAGATTGAAAGCCTAAGAAATAAAGATAGAATAAAAATTCCCTTTAAAAATCTGCAGAAATGTACTCACTCTTTTAAGACATCTTTTTAATATAAGTAATAGTCTGACCATCAGTATTGTAAGAGTTATTTTTGTTTTTTAGTTTTTTTTATAGGGAGCTGGATATTGATCTGTAGGATTGATCCCATCAGGTATTGACAACGAAAATAAAACAAGCAAAGTAGGTTGTGTTGAAAAGGTGCTGAGACAAACCTGGTCTGTATGCTCTCAGCTAAAAAGCATTCTACTGTGTAACCTATGACAATGGAGCATTCTAGAAGGAATTTGGGAAAGTAAATTAGGGAAGGTGACAGTGTATAGAAAAACAAATGAGGTGACAATGATAAATTTCACACCAGCTGTAATGTGATTATGTCTATATAGAACTACTGCATAAACATTTTATGCCAAAGTAACCATTCTATTCAGCCAAACAATTGTTAGTTCAGTCAACCAACCGGGTAGATCGACTTCACTCAATTAATTGGCTGGTTGATTTAACTGGCTGAATGTTTAGGCATTTAAAAAACTTTGCTGATAACTTAAAGTAGCCTTAGAAGTTGAGTTTATAGCTGTAAAAAGCATTTTCTACACTTCAAGTAACATACAGAATGTTGTGCCACAGACCACCAACTGTTCACCAAAAATGCGTGCTCCCCTCACTCCCTCCATACTGCAGAGTTGTTGCTGGAAAGTGACTGCCCAGCCAGGAACTCCATTTCCAAGACCCACTTGCAATTAGGTGATGCCACATGTCTAGTTCCTGTCAAAGAAAAATAAGTCTAAGTGGTGAGGGCTGTTCGGGGGAAGAAATGGTTAAAAAGCACTTGTGCCTTCTCCACAATCCCTCTTCTTCTATCTGCCCAGGCTCTTTTCCTTTGCATGCTGTCATCATTGCTACTTTCTGGTCACTGTGGTTGGAAGAGATTTTGTCATAAGGTGAGATTTCTTTCCCAAACCTGATATTTATTCATTTCTATTAGCCTATTCAACGCTTAAAGGGAGGCCTAGAAAGGAATCCAATTATCTGGTGAAAACTGGGACCACTAACCATGCGTCATAATTCAACATTTGATTATAATAACAATAATGATGATGGGGATGATGATAATGAAAAGTGAAGGGTTTTTTGTTTGTTTTTAGAAAAGAGATTCTTTTTGTAAAAATTGTGTTTAAACACCATGTTACAAAGGCTTTTCGTTTAGTCATTCAAAAAGAAAAAAACCCAATTATTTCAATTAAAACTGAGCTAAGCAGAATTTAAACCATCTCTCTATAACATCAGAAAGGAAAGACTGTTTAAGCCTATTGCAATTTATTCTCCCCAAGGCATTCATTGGTAAGGTCTCTAGAGCATTACTGTAGCCTGGTTTTAATGTTACTGATTCAAACTAGAGTCCATCCAAGCTCCATGTGGTACCCTTACTGCTACGCAGTGCAAAGAACTGCATTGTCTCCCTATGCATCTAATTTAGGATGAACTTACATGAGCTCTTATCTATGCCACAGTCTCGTGGAAGCAGCAACATCACCCAGAAGCTGGACCAGGGAAGAGTACAGAATTAGGATCCTATGAATTGGAAAGAAGTGAGTCAAACCCCGTGTGTCCAAAAGACCTTGGATGAAACATGCTTTACCTAATTGTTCTACAATCTCTTGTTAGCTAATATTAGCATTTGCAAAGGAAAATAAAAAGTAGCATAAGCTACAATCTCATTATTTTAAATACATATCCATAAGAACCACTTTTTCTTGGTTTGAACTGATTTTCCCTTTTTTCCCCAACTTGTGCTATTATTTGGGGTTTCCAAATGTAATAGCGTTTCTGACCATTCTTAATTGCACCTTAATGGGTATTAAAGCATGAGAGTGTGTGCAAACACACAGAGTTTTCTAGCCTTTGACTGTTCCTTGCCTCTGGCCTCTGTCAGGGAGGCTTGCTAACTGCATCTCAGGGGAGCAATCACACGGCTTGACTCAGCCTGTGGCTCTGACTATTGGGACTTGCTGAAGTCACAACCACTTTGGCGTCCGGAACTGGGACACAGCGTGTCTACTCTTCATAAAATCCAGAGATTGTAAGGGAAGTGTGAAACGTGAGAGCTGATTAGGGATGCACCTTAAATGGTATCAAGGGAGCCAGTTAGCAATGCAAAATATGAGCTAATATAAACATAACATTCACTGCCTGCCAGTTGATCACTTATGTGAGCACCACGAAAAGCAAAATACAACAGAAAAAATAATTGGTGGTCAGCAATAAATACAAGATTTCCTCAAAGATAATTTTGCATAAAAGTTCAATTTCATGGGTAAAATGCCTAATAAAATGATGCAGAATGATGTGCCCACAGAATTTGATATGTCTATTTGTCTTTCTGGAACTTGTTTGGTATAAATCATTTCTAGTGGGTATATATAGTTCTTATATACACATACCCTTTCTTTCTTGAGTATTATTGATTGAGGAATTTGAAGTTAGAAGATATAATTATTTTGGCTGTATTTTTAACCTTCTTATGTGACTACAATAGAATAGATTCCATTTTCACTTGTAAAAAGCCCAAGTAATTTTAATTCAGGAATTTCTTTTTTAATTATTAGTTTTTAAGGAACGTAGCATCATGATTTGCAGAGGGTCCTTTTTTTCCTCACTATTCTGGTGTAGCTACTCTCCTGCCAGCTCAGGCTTTCATAGAGAAGAGAAAAAAGTCTTTATAAAAGCCTTGGCCTAATTAACAAGAATGAACTAGATTTTATGATGAACAATTTATAGGCAGTTAATAGAGCTCACACACGGTAGCCAGGAGCTAGATAATTTATCATAAAAGGAATCTCAGTTACACTCTTAATCCCTGTTCTCTTAATATTGCAACCAACTGCATTCACAATTGCCACTTTTATAAGCTTTGATTTACTGACAAATGATGCTACATTTTATACAGTCACAATGAAACTTATAAATGCAGTAAATGCTTATATCTCTGCCCATATGTTTCAAATTCTTTGCCAAACAATTTACTCTTCTACATTGTTGTCTCTGGATAAAAATAATTTTTCAATGATCTCCTAAGGATTCTTCATCCTAGCACAAAAAATAATAGCAAATTGTTTATTAATCATCCTAAGTATTTGTTGAAAAGAAACTGATTTATCCTTAAAAGAACGACGCATCTGTTATAATGTATTGTAAGTGGGGAGGGTAAATACTTCTCAAAATTATAAGTAAGATAAAATAGCAAATGTCCAAAAGTAATGTTTTAAAGGACAGAATTTAAAGTAGGTGAGGCCTATGAGAATCACCCACGTCATCTGTTAGCACTTGGTGTCCTTCTACTGTTCCTGTTTTAAAGTTATAACAAAATGCAACATACATTGTGTGGGTAGAATTGGGTGACTGCCATCACATTAGCTACATCTCATTTATCCACTGCCCTCTCCAGGGAGTTCTTGAAGTCTCAAATTAGACAATGTTTCCTCCAGGAAGTCTCTTCTGACCACTGGTATCCCTCCTACATCACTTCTTACCACCCTGTTCTTCCTCCTACCACAAAAACAAATAGAGATAGGCTGCAATTGCTTGGTTACTGTTCACATCCCACATTGACCATGAGCTGCAGGACAGCAAGGACCACTGTCTTTCCAGTCCCAAGTCTAACATAACGTCTGGGACATAATGTATGTGTAAATGAATGACATTCTGGTTTCAAAAAGCTGTTAGTATACATGTGAATAAATCATCCTAGTTGTAAGTGTGATACAGCCATAAATTTGATTACTGGAATTGACAGCGAATTAGTCTGTATTTTAAAATGTAGAACACTCAAACATTATAACTTAAACTCTATTCCTTTCCCGTGCCCAGTGTTATGAATACAGGGTGTCCCAAAATTCGCCATACGTAGGGAAAATAGGAAATTGTAGCTAAATGTACCTTTATTTACAAAATATTCATTACAAAATTTTTCCTTTGTAGTCTCTATGCTATTTTGTAAATAAAGGTATATTTAGCTACAATTTTCCATTTTCCCTACGTATGGTGACTTTTGGGACACCCTGTACTTTTAAACATTATGTTCTATTTAGATCTTCCACATTTTAAAAGGGACATGTTGCAATAAAAAAAAATGACTAGAATAAAAATCCAGAAGAGAAGATCAAGAAATATGATTGTTTAACCTGAAACAGATGTGCTAAATATCACATTAATCATGGTCTCTGGGGACACAAAGAAAGTGCTACCCATTCCTCAAAGGAACAGAGCCATGGACCATTGCAAAGTTGTTTGGGCCCATAAGTAACAGCTTCCTGACCTAACGGTCTGTGAGATACAAGATTCTCTGTCTATGGGTCCACTCACCAGACCATTTCTCAAGTGATTAGGGATTTAGTTCTGCCTGCCAGACAAACAGTTTTTGTATAGCTGATCAAATTACAGGCATGTGGTCAATGTTATTTTATCATCAACTCTTCCCAAATATCAAATATACCTATCTTTCATCCAGGGTTTCTCATCTCCTATAGATTGGTGCTAGCTTTTTTTAATAGAAATCTATTTTTCAAGTGAAAGGGAAAATGATCCCTTTCCCTCTCAGATTTACCTAATCACCCCAGAAAAGCTGGGGCTCAAACAGCTGTCTCAGAAGGCAGGTCTATGGCGGCTGAATCACCCCCAAGAAGATGGAAACCCCAGCCCACTCAGAATGGCTAGCAGGAGAATGTGGCAGAAAATTTGCTAGTTCCCTGACACCTTTCCCATTTTATTTCCTGTCATGGAAGTGCAGAGACCCCAGCCCAGCAGGGCTGTGCCAGCCCGTGACACTTATGAGCAGAAGGACACCAAGTGCTATGAACAACTCTTTTGCTCTGAATCAAAATAAAGCCTAAAAATGCTATCTTTTATGATTCCTAATGTCAACTAAAAATAACAGAGGTGGTTAGTTCAGACCCAAGGTTCACCTTGGAGATTTTTCCTAATTGTACATATCCCAAAAAGTGTCTTTTTTCTAAATGGATTGGTCATTGACATGTGGATATGCTCCTAATAGCAAAATAAAAATATTCCCTGCCTGAAGCATTATAATAAAGTTGTCTTTTTCCATTTCATTGTCTCGGAACATTTAATCAATTGACATGACATCTGGGGCAGGTCAAAAGAAGCCACCTCTATTAATTTATAATTGCAAGCGTCATTAACTTATTGATGGCATACTATTACTACTTTAACTTTTTTTCCAGAGTTTTAGTTTTAATTTTATTATGTTTTCAAACTATAAACTCTCTTGAGATTCAAGGATAGCAAGCAGCCTATATACTTTTTAATCCTGTGTTCCCAGTTGGAAAAAAATCCAGCCCCAAGGAAAATTCTGAAATGGACAAATTTTGGCTTACAAAAAACCTCCCATTTAGGAGGGCTTTCTATTGTCCACCTGATTTCAAGCATCTGAGATCATTCTCCTGTCAAACTCTTATCTAAGTTTTATATTCAATGAAATATTTAAAGTGTATTAATTCTTCTAAGTCAGAACTGAGCACATAGTAGAAACCCAAAATTTATTAGCTCCCTTATTTTTTTCAGCTCAAGAAAGGATCTATTATCAGTTATTTTCAATCCATGAGAATATCAATCAATAATTTTCTTCCACCTGCTGTATTATCTCTTCTCTAGTTACAAAATTTAAGCCTTGTCTCCCTATTAAAGACATTATGTGTGTGTGTTTGTCTATGTGTGTTTGGATGGGGAGTGGGAGTCATTAGCTCCACCTACACATAAAACCAACGTGGTCCCCTTGCCCCTCCCCGCTGACTCCCGAGCAGAGGCCAGCTTCTCTGTCTGTATCTTCCTGAATTTACAACAGGATTCTGATGTCCTTATCTCAATTCTGGTAGCAGCCAGCTAAGTACTGACAAGACAAGGCTTGTACCAGGCAGACAATAGGAAGTAGATAAATGTTAAAAATGCTTAATTCCAAACATGGAAATGAATTAGCTAAACTGCTTTGGCAGTGATTCTCCGCAGTAACGAACAGCATGAGGAAAGGCATTCCTTAGCACAATGGTATGTACATGACAAATGGTTGGGTTCATTCACTTAACGTGTTTTGCATAAGTTGTGATTAATAGTCTACATTTTTTCTGATATTGTCTCCATCTTATTGTGAGTTTTAGGTCTTAAACAATTGGTTGTATTTCAAATATTTGAGAACATACCAGACAGGCCTCCTCCACCCAATTACCAAAAATATTATAAATACTAGCTAACTTGGGCAATCTGCAGCCCACATTTCTATCCCCACCAAGCTTATAAAATGTTGTGCATATATGCATTCACATGCAAATTCCTTGCTGAACATAAGTGTACTCACAAAGCCATAGTCGCTCTCTTGTTTGTGCAGGCAGAAAGTCTGTTAGAACAAGGACTAAACTGCATGTACGGTTCCGGACATCTTTGAACGGCACACCCTCTCTACAGAAAGTGGGCCGCTCATCTAGACATCCTAGTATTTTGACACAAGCCCTGTCAGATAGAAGATTCCATGCTACCAGATACACTACTTTTGAAAATGTCATCCAGGGAAGAAATTGATTTTCTGCCTCAAACGCAGCTGCTGCTCTGAGAAACCTCCTATCCTATTAAAAGTGTCCCTGTTCCACCTCCATCTAGACATAGACCACATGACAGAATTGACATATTTGTAAGAATGCAAAATTCTCACTGATTCATTTATTTATTCAACAATCATACTCAAATCACTGTGCTGGATGCTGGGGAATACAGATGTGAAAAAGAAAACAAAGATCCCTGCTCTCATGGAACGACTTTCCAATGTGAGATAGCAGATAATAAATAAATAATAAACACAATGATTTCAGATAGTGTATTATCATGAAAAACTAAAATAAAACAGGGTAATGCGATAGTGAAAGACTATTTGGGGTTGGATAGCCAAGGAATACCTCTCCTAAGGTTGTGACATTTGAGCAAATCGTACGTAATTACTGATATTAAATAACCTGCTGGAAAGAACACAGGACTTGGAGACAGAAAACAGGTTCTAATTTTTTTGACAGTCCTCAGGCAAGTTCCTGAAAGCCTTCTACCTTTCAGCGTAGAATTTGTAGCCACTGGGATATTTCTCATTCTCCCTAAAAAGGGCTCATACTGGTTCAACTTGATGACCTTTTCCATTACGATATTTATATCATCACTAAAGCCCATCCACGTTTCTAAATATGAAGACTCTAAATCAATGGTTTTCAAACCCGTATTCACATTAGATTTGCCCAGAGGCCCTTTGAAAAAACACCCATGACTATGCCCTACTCATATCAATGCAATCTGACCCTGAGAGAGAGCCTGGACATTGACATTTGTAACAGGTCCCCAAGTTATTTGAATTCTAACCCTGTGGCATTGCTCTACATGTTGAAGTAAATAATGTGAGATGAATTATTAGGCAAGACTTGCAGGTGCAATCTGCAAATAAAAAAAGAGTCGGTGGGCTGGGAGGTCTCTCAGGAGTGTTGAATCTACTGTCTCTTAATTCTCCATTGTCTTATGTAAAATTACCTGAGATAAGTGAAAAAAAATTGTACCAATTCAAAATTTTCATAGCAGATTTACCCCAGGTGACTTGGCAGGAGCTCTCTGTATTGGTGGCCAAAAACATTGTGATAATATCATCAAGCCAGATTCAGATTAGAGGTGATGTATATGTTTGTGGTGTTACCACTTTTTTTTTAAGTTGTGCAACAGAAATCAGACTCTCTTGAGGTTAAATACATACTTCCCTACTGTCTTCAAATGATTTTAAATGTCACACCTCCACCCACACATTAAATTAGTCCAAACCAGATGGAGGTTAGCATTTTAGGTTAGAATGACTGTCTCGCACAAGACTTTCCTTGCATTGCCCATAACTATAGCTTTCACCTTTAGGCCTATTAGTCCTTTGCTCGATTTCTGACAGTACATTTAAGCTATTCTAAGTCTTGCTCTGAGCTACACAGTCTTCCATACTATGACTACATGGAGAGGCCCAGAAATAGGTTTTTTTTTTTAATTGGTCATTAGGAAGAACCAAGAGTGAATGCAAAGATGAATCAGAAGAATTTTAGTAAGCAAAAACATTCAGAGGCCAGAACCTTTTCTCATAGTGCTTTTTCTCACCCCCACCAAATGCCCACTTCTTCTTCCCATTCATCCCAATTCCTCCCAATTTTCGGGTCCAATTTTATACTCATCTCCTTTTTCCCTCTACCAACCTTCTAGAATGCATAATTTTAATCCCATATATGTATTAATACATTACCATTGACTCCTCTCCCCACTAACTGTTTGATTTAACTGAAATGTAAGTCCCTACAAGATAAAAAAGCATATCTTACTTTGCTGTCCTTCAATAGGTTCTCTTAAATTGGACTAGAATCAGGTACACAGTGGGGACTTGGAAGATAGGCAATATATAGAACTCATTTTGGAGTAGTCATCTTCCTTGATTTAGATCAAGTTATAGGATTAGAATATATTCAGAAGGGAGCATAATAGACCAGTAAGCATGGTCCTTACTAGAAACTAGTAGTTTTGGAGACAGGAGGAAAGATCTCAGAATCTGAAGGCAGAACTAGACTGGAAAAGCCAAGTACAGAAAGATAAATACTACATGATCTCACCTGTTTGTAAAATTCAAAAAAATCAAACTCATAAAAGCAGACACTAGACTAGTGGTTGCCAGAGGTTGGGGGTAGGAGAAATGGGGGTCTTAAATGTTCTTGCCACATGCACAAAAAAAGGTAAATATCTGAGGTGATGGATATGTTAATGAGTTTGATTATGGTAATCATTTCACAATGTGTACATATATCAACACATCACATTGTATCCTGTAAATATATACAATTTTTGTCAATTATTCCTCAATAAAGCTGGGAAAAAAAGAAAGTTCAGTTACCTCTTTGTAAAACGGGTTTGCAGAATTGCAACAAGGATAGACAGAGTATGTGTAAAGCAGCTATATAGCAACTGGCATATGGTATATGCTTGGTAAATAATAGCTATTATTGTAATGATCCAATATTGTTATTTAAAAAGGACTTTTCACATATCTTTATCTGGAAATCCAGGATGAGATAAGATATTTAAAAGTGTATAGGCAAAATGAAATCTACAAGAAAGATCAAGTGAGTCATACCTAACACTTGGATCCAAGTGAAATTTGGATTTGTGTAGGAAAAGGACTTCTTTTGGGCTTCTCTCTTATTGCACAAATGCATCTTTTTTCTTTCCTTTTGGTTGATCTTACGAAGTGTGAAAGCCTTCACATTCTAAAAACCACAACAGTGTAGTACAAAGGAAACAGCCCAGAATTTGAAACCAGAATATGTGGGTTCTGGTCTCATTGCCAAAAATTGAGAAAATATCTTAATCTCTGCAACCCTTATTTTGATCAGTTATAAAATGAGCATACTTACTCCATGATGCTTTTAAGAAAATTAATATGGTGTGTAATATTTACTGATACCTTGTAGTTGAGACCAGCCATACCTATTATTTACTATAAACAAAGAACCATGAAAGATACAAAAAAAACCCTGAGCTATCTTGATACCTAAACCAGACAAAGACACCAAAAGAAAAAAAAAAAATCACAGACCAATATCTCCAAAAAACATTAATGTAAAAACCCTCAGTAAAATATTAGCAAACCAGGCCAGGTGTGGTGGCTCACACCTATAATTCTAGCACTTTGGGAGGCCAGGGCAGGAGGATTGCTTGAAGCTAGAAGTTCAAGACCAGACTAAGCAAGAGTGAGACCCTGTCTTTACAAAAAAATACGAAAACCAGCCTGTGTGTGGTGGTGCAAGCTTGTAGTCCCAGCCACTTGGAAGGCTGAGGAAGAAGGATGGCTTGAGCCCAGGAGTTTGAGGTTACAGTGAGCTATGATCATGATATTACACTATAGCCCAGGAGACAAAGCAAGACCCTGTCTCAAAAAAAAAAAAAAAAAACCAAATTCAACAACACATTGAAAAGATTATACATCATGACCAAATGAAATTTATCCCTGGTATGCAAGGCTGGTTTACCACATGCAAATCAATGAATGTGATATATCACATTAAAAAACTGAAAGATAAAACCCATATGGGTCATCTCAATTGATGCAGAAAAAGCATTTGACAAAGTTCAGCATCATTTCTTGATAAAAACTTTTAACACTTTGGGTATAGAAGGAAATTTCTATAAAGGCCATTCATAAAAAACCCACAGCTGACATCATAATCAACAAGGAACAATTGAAATCTTTTTCACTAAGATCTGGTACAAGGCAGGGATACCTGCTATCACCACTTACATTCAACATAGTACTAGAAGTACTACAGACAAGAAAAAAAAAAGGCACCCAAATCAGAAAGGAAGAATTAAAATTATCTCTACTTACAGATGACATGATCCTATATATAAAAAACCTTAAAGATTTCACAAAACAATTGTTAGAACTAATAATAATAAATTAACTCTGTAAAGTTGCAACAAAATCAACATACAAAAATCAGTAGGATTTCTATATACAAATAAAAACCTAGCTGAAAAAAGGATAATATTAAAAAAAAGACTAGAAATAAATTTAACCAAGAATGTGAAAAATTTGCACATTTAAAACTATAAAACCCACTAAAGGACACGGGGAGCACTAAAAGGAGGGAAGGGCATGCCTTTAACCCGCACTTGGGTGAGGCAAAGACATAAAGTGTAACTATAATGTTTGTACCCTCACAAAACCCTGAAATAATAAATAAATAAAAAAAAACTATAAAACCCAGATGAAAGAAATTGAAGATATAAATAAATGAAAAGATAATCCATGTTCATGGATGGGAAGAACTAATATCGTTAAAAATGTCCATACAACTCAAAGAAATATACATATTCAACTCAATCCTCATCAAATTCCAATGCCATTCTTCAAAGAAATAGAATAAAGCAATCCAAAAATTCCTGTGGAACCACAAAAACATCCCTGACTGGCCAAAGCAATATTGAGAAATAAAAACAAAATTTGAGGCTTCACAATTCTTGATTCAAAATTATATTATAAAATCATAATAATCAAAACAGCACAGTGCTATCATAAAAACAAAAACATAGACTAATGGAACAGAATAGAGAGTCCAGAAATAAATCCAAACATATGAGGCCAATTAATTTTCAACAAGGGCACCTAGAAGACAAGAGAGAATGGATAGTCTCTTCAATAAATGATGTTAAGAAAATTGTATTTCCACACAGAAAATTAAATTGGGCCCTTACCTTACACCATACACAAAAAATAAACTCAAAACCCTAACACCTAAAACCATAAAACTCCTAGAAGAGAACATAGGAGAGAATCTCCTCAACATTGGCCTTGGCAATGATTTCTTAGATATCACACCAAAAGCTCAGGCTACAAAACCAAAAATAAACAAATGGGACTACATCTGCACAGCAAAGGAAACAATCGACAAAATTAAAAGGCAATCTATAGACTGGAAAAATGTAATTGCAAACCACATATCTGATAAGGGGTTAATACCCAAAAGAACTCTTGAACTCAATAACAGAAAACAAATAACCCAATTAAAAAATGGTCAAAGGACCTAAATAGACATTTCTCCAAAGAAGACATAAAAATGGCCAACACGTATATGAAAAGGTCCTCAACATCACTAATTATTAAAAAAATGCAAATTAAAACCACTATGATATCTCACCTCACACCCATAAAGATGGCTATTATCAAAAAGACAGGAGGTAACAACTGTTGGTGAGGATGTGGAAAAAAAGAAACCCTAGTGCACTGTTGGTGGGAATGTAGATTTGTACAGCCATTATGGAAAATAGTATGGAGGTTCCTAAAGAAATTAAAAATAAAACCATCATATGACCCAGTAATTCCTCTTCTGGGTATATACGCAAAGGAGATGAAATTACCACCTCATAAAAACATCCACACTCTCATGTCCACTCCAACATTATTCACAATAGGCAAGAATGTGAAAAAAATTGTCAGACCAATGAATAAAGAAGATGTGGTGTGTGTGTGTGTGTGTGTGTGTGTGTGTGTGTGTGTGTGTGTATAATGGAATATTATTCGGCCTTAAAAAGGAAGGAAATCCTGCCACATGCTATAATATGGATGGATGAACCTTGAGGACATTATGCTAAGTGAAAAATTGTCAGACCAATGAATAAAGAAGATGTGGTGTGTGTGTGTGTGTGTGTGTGTGTGTGTGTGTATAATGGAATATTATTCGGCCTTAAAAAAAGGGGATCCTACCATTTGCCCCAATATGGATGGACGTGGAAGACATTATGCTAAGTGAAATAAGCCAGACACAGAAAGAAAAATATTGCGTGGTCTCGCTTACTATGTGGAAAATGTACACACACACACACACAAGGTTCAAATACACAGAGACAGAGAATGAAACAATGGTTACCACAGGTGGGGAGAGGTTAGGAAACGAGGAGATATAGGTCAAGGAGATACAGGCCATCTAACATATAACATGAGTTAACAAAATCTTATTGTATCAGTAATTTTTGTTAAAGTAGATTTAAGCTGCTCTTGTCACAAAAAAATAACAGTA
>NW_012147189.1:3627575-3692759 GCF_000956105.1 Propithecus coquereli | reverse complement strand
TGTGTGTGTGTGTGTGTGTGTGTGTGTGTGTGTATAATGGAATATTATTCGGCCTTAAAAAAAGGGGATCCTACCATTTGCCCCAATATGGATGGTCGTGGAAGACATTATGCTAAGTGAAATAAGCCAGACACAGAAAGAAAAATATTGCGTGGTCTCGCTTACTCTGTGGAAAATGTACACACACACACACACAAGGTTCAAATACACAGAGATAGAGAATGAAACAATGGTTACCACAGGTGGGGAGAGGTTAGGAAACGAGGAGATATAGGTCAAGGAGATACAGGCCATCTAACGTATAACATGAGTTAACAAAATTTTATTGTATCAGTAATTTTTGTTAAAGTAGATTTAAGCTGCTCTTGTCACAAAAAAATAACAGTATGTGAGATAAATGTTAATCTGCTTCACTATAATACCCATTCTACCATCTATATATATCCCATAACATCATGTTGTAAACCTCAAATATATACAAGAAGGTTTATTTCAAAGAGACAGAAAAAGACACCAGAGCCAGAGAACTGAAACTAAGAGAGCTAGTTGCTAAATAGGACTACAATACACTTAAATAAAGCACAAAACCAAATTACCATAGTGTCAACCCTGAAAGAACATTCCATGCAGAGCGATCACACACAGAGCTTGATCATTAACCTCCCAGGCCTACCATTCGAAGGCCACCTTAACAGAACTCCATCCCACCTCTTGAAGCCTCATTTCCCTGGTCTTGCTTGGAAATTGTTTCAGCCAAGTTGGAGTACATGCTATTCCCAAACATGAGCTAAACCTCCCCTCTCTTTGTTTGCTCACGCTCCTTCTTTGCACATCTAACCACCCAGTCTTTCCTCTTCTTAAAATCCCTCCCATTCATTACCACACATCTTAAATGTCACTTTCTCTATGAAGTTTTTCCTAACTCTTGGAACGAAGTGTTACTATTCCACCTTTGAACCCCCATTTGACTGTGTTAGTTCCCCTCTGTAGAGACTGCATGGTCCACTTACACACTATCTTTTCACTCCTGAGTTTTAAAGCAGGAATCTTAACCTCCCTTGCCTTGTGTCACCCCCCAACAACTTGCTCACAGTAGATATGTACTAAAGTTTCAAAAACTGAATTCACCAATGGGATCTGATTGAGATGTTCATAAATCATGCAATTTTCATCTTGATTTCAACAAAACAACTCTTGAGCTACTGCATGCATTTATTCTTTAGTCATTGGTGCTTATGATGCATTGTGTACTGTGTAAGCCTGTGGGGTACATGGAAGTAAACAGCCGATTGCAGTAGCAGCTTATAGGGTTTTGATAAATGAAGTACCGAATAAGATGGGGGTGGGGAGTGGGGCTAAATACTCATTTCTTAACATTTTCCAAAGGATTTCTAATGACTAAGAGAAGAATTTTCTGAATAGGTGATCCATGAATCAGAAAGCTAGCTTTGAAGTTACATCTCTTTCCAAAAAAGAACAGGAGCAGAATAATTCAAGCTCAGCCAGAGAAGATAGTAAATGCGGATGGAGGAAGACCCTCTCCTTTCTGCATATTAAACTTTTAGTCTTCTATCAAAGGAAAATATTGGGCAGATGGATAAATATTTTTGGCCCCCTAGTAAAACTCCATGTTACATACAAGCAATTATTAGCACAATTATACCTTTCTCTCCCCCTTTATTTTTTTAACTGATTCAGAACAATTGCATCTTAGAAACGGTAGTGTTAAAATATGGCAAACATCTTACTTCCAGCAGCAATAAACTTAAGGCTAGAACATAATGTATTCTGCATATTCCTTTTCTATTTCTCCTTTTGGATTATAGATTATGAAAGAGGGATTTTATGCAGCAGTTGGTGACAAAATATATTTCTTCTTAATGTGTAATATTTGCTACATTAATAATTTTATGGCTTTAATTATTGATGCAAACTTAATTGTGCCCCATGTCCCTTTTTCTTGCAGCTCAATAAAAACTATATATTTCTTTAATTAGGCTTCATTTAAAGACTGGAAAACAACGCAAGAGTGGTTTTGTTTTTTTTTTTTTCTTTGCTAATTCACCTATATACAGCCAGAAAAGAAATGGAATTAGTGTCTTGAATGTGGTTTAGGGATAAAAAATATCTAACTGTTCTGAAATGTGACTTTCCTTTGCACAGTTAACCTCACCCAGAGGCCAGGGATATACAGCCAACTGAAACCTAACACTGCAGCAGGGAATGGTTTTCTCCCCTTCCTGTCCCTGGGGAGAAACTTCATTGATTTCAGTAGAGATAGAAAGAGAAAATTGGGGTCACCTACATGGTTATCATACTATCTTCTCTCTTTATATTCTCTGCTTTACTAGAAATGAAATCGTAGTCTTTCCTGCTTGATTTTAACATTTTGTTGTGACGCTTGCTCCACTTACAGTCAATGAGAATGTTAAAACCACTTAATCCTGTGTCCAAATGTTTCAAAACAACTATAAGAAAGGACAGATTGAAGGAAACTAACATTTGCTAAGCATCTGGCCCAGGTTATACCGAGTGCTTCCAATCAATTATTTCTTTACTCTCCAGGGGTCACAATCACAAATGCCAATAAGAGCGTGAATGGAAAAAGCAGCGTGGGCTTGAGAAACAAGGAGCCTTTTGAGCGCCATCTTTCATTTGCCACTTTTGACAGAGAAATGAGCACAGAAAAAAGTGTTTTTCTACTTACAGGATAACAAGAGAGCAAGTGCAATGATGAACTGATGAACTGCAACTGGTACTGGATCTCAGTATCCGGTAGGGTGTCGGGGGAAATGGGCTGTGGCTCACTGGAAGGTGTACATCCTATCTAAGTGACGTTCTCAACTCCAGCCCATTGTGGTCATGTAAGAACATGGGCTTCATGTTGATAGACCTTCTAAATTTGTAAGCAAAGATGACATATCTGGATTTTGTGTGAAACTTCACAGTCTTAAAATGTTATATTAAATTTTCTTAAAACACAATGCAAAACATACCTTTAGACAGATATCACCCATGGGCCATCAGTTTATATCTCTGCTGCAGGGCTCCTGGGCACATGTGAAGTATGTGGCTCTACATCGCTGCATGCCAACCATCCTACAACTTTTGTGAAGCCTGTGATAATAATCACCTTGGATTTATCCTTAGAAGGCAAAGGGTCTTGAATATTATTTTCTTATGGAAAAAAAATTCCTGGGCATGGTTTGTGTTTTTTAAAATTATTTTAAAAGCCATATATACTCATTATAGATATTTTTAAAATCCTAAAAGCGGAGAACAAAAAATAAAATAAAAAAATAAAATTATCATAATCCCATCATCCAAACACAATTACTATAAACAGTGTTATACATTTCCATACAGGATTTTGAATTACACTTCTATTTGGTAATTTTTAAATCAGTGTAATCATATAGTATATGCAATTCTGCATAGCTTTTCCCCCTAAATTTCTTTTACCAAGAATTACTACATATGATTTACTGTCTTGTTTAACATTTTTTAAATGGTTGCATAACATATCATTGAGGAGTTTTACATGAGTTTGCTAAATCAACTTCATTTAGGTTTTCACTTTGGGGGAAATCTAAATATTGCATAAAATATTATACAGAACACTTTCTTGCATAAAATATTTCTCATATATTAAATCATTAGTATAGATTCAAAAAAGTATAATGCCAACAGTTATGCGCATTTCTAAAGCTATTAACTTAAGATGTCAAATCATTTCTTTCAAAAAAGTATTACCAATTTATACTGTGGCACTTCACTTTAAAGGTGTTCCTACATCCTTATCAACTTGCACAGACTTGGGGGGGGACCAAGGGCAACATATGTAACTTAAACATCTGTACCCCCATAATATGCTGAAATAAAAGAAAAAGAAAAAAAAATTAAATGAATTTCAATAATAGAATTCATATCACAGGTATGAATAGAGTCAAATCTTTTTGCCCAATGCTAACTATAAACAATACCCATTCAATTGTTTCTTATTTTTAATAATTAAACTTATATTTTTACTCAGTAATTTAATTTAATGAAAAAGTCATGTCACTTTCCCCATTTCAATCTATAATATAGATACGAATAAAAGTGTGGATAAAGATAAGGAGTTATAGATAAGAGTTTGTGATACACCACATAGACAAAGACAATACATACTGAGAAAGACATAAAATATATTATTACATACACACATAACTTTGATGAGAGGGAGAAAGCCATGCAAAGAGAAGTGGATTTTCATTCTGGATTACTGCCAGCGGAAGCCTCTAGAGTCCACACTGCCATCTATAACACAATCTTTAACTCTACAACTGTACTGTCCACATAAATGTTTCATTCTCATCTATATTCATTTTCTATTGTCATGTAAAAGACTACCACAAACTTAGCAGCCTAAAACAATACAAAATTTATTAACTAACAGTTTTCTTGTTCAAAAGTCTGGACACGTGTTAGCTGGGTCCTCTGCTCAGGGTATCACTAGGCTAACCTGAAGGTGTTGGCTTCGGCTACAATCACAACTTCAACTCCAGGATCCTCTTCCAAGCTCACTGGTGGATGGTAGAGTTCATTTCCTTTCAGTTATGTGATCAATAATGCTATTTTCTTGCTGGCTGTCTGCTGAGGACTACACACAGCTTCTAGAGCCTGCCCGTAGGTCCTTGCCCTGCAGACTCCTCCACAGACCCTCTGACCACACAGGAACTTACTTCCAGGTAGCAGGAGAATTTCTCTAATGCTTCAAGTCCCTCTAAGCTCTGTTAAGAGCTCACCTAACTAGGTTAGGTTCATCTAGATTTATCTCTTTTTGGATTAAATCAAAGTGAGATGATTAGGAACCTTAAATACATCTGCAAAATCCCTTCTGCCATATAATGTAACATAATCTTCAGAGTGAAATCCTGTCATATGCACTAGTCCTGTTCCTACTCAAGGAGAGGGAATCTTACAGGCCATCTTAGAATTCTGTCTGCCATAGCACCTTTTCTCAGGCTTCCCACAGAAGCATTGCATTTTTGTTAAAAAAAAAAAAAAAAAAATGAGCCGCTGCATAGCCAATGAATACTTTCTTAACTCCTTTCATTTTCTGAGACTGCCTTGACCTCTTAGCACTGTCTTATCACATTATCTGATTGGTCCAGTGCCATCTACATTCAGTGCCTGTCACTATTTTAAAAACTTCAGTGTTGGAGCCTTTTTCCTGCCACTTGATAAGTATAATAAACAGTTGTCACAAATGAAATTCACACAAAAGCTGACTGTGTGATGTCAATAACAGGTATGGTTTTTGTAACAGTAGTGTAGATTGATTCTTGCAATCCTAAATTTGTCATTAGTACACTCTATTCAGAGGGACTTAACTCTCTTGATATACATAGAAAATTCAAACTTCAAAGCATTTTAGAAAATGACAGGCATCTGAAAGTCCCATTTTATTCCAGTGAAAATACCTTTTACCAAGAAGTTAAAATTTCTTACAAAATGTAAAGCAATCAAGGAAAGTGCTATTATTCTCAGTACGACAACTTATAAGCATGTTGATTTAGGAAAATCTTCGAGCATTTACTCTGGCGATTATAAGGTAAACTCAGTTCCCACAATGAAAGGAAAATGCTTTGAGGAGTTTTCTGGGGTTCCTTTTCAGCTTGTTTGCTTCTTTGCCTATAAAAAATGTTTTATGTCATTTTTAAGGGCAAACTATAAGAAATATTTATGTTTAGAAGAGAAATCCATCCATAAGAACTCAAGTTTAATTTTAAATTCAGGTAAACAATCCTATAAACAAACTCAGTGATTTCTCAAGGTACTTTCTGAAAATAAATAAAAACAAATCAGCTCTGGTTGTCTCATTTGTTGCTTGAACACTGAAGAGCAATGCATTGGGATTTTAAGGAGCCATTGTATTATTCTAGATTTTACAAATCATAGTAACAATAATTCATGGTTTAGAAGAGAACTACTGAGCTATGTAGCGATTCTCTTTTAAGAGTAGCAGTTGAAACAAACAATCAGTTCACTTCATGCATGGAAGAAAATTCTCCAAACTATTCTCCTTAAACAGATCTTCAATCAAATAAATGACAAGTTTGTTTAAAAGAGAAGTAGTCATACTTCCCCAATTCTTATTGATGAATCTCTCATTCACAATTTTAAAATTTGTTTTGTCAACTAAATGGCTATAAATGGATTAACTTATACATTTTATAGTACATAGATTAACTAGATCAATTCAATGAAATGCTAATATTTCACCCCATCCGACTTTCAACACAGCAGAGATGGAGATTTACAGAAAAAAGTTCCTGTAAATATTATCTGAAGTTTTGGGAGATTGATAGTGGTAAACAAATTTAATCCTAACTTGGAAGTTTAAGTGATAAGCAATCATTTCTGGACACTTTTTGGTTGTGCCAAGGGTGATTTCTAAAAAAAAAAAAAAAAAAGCGATACACTTATTGTGATCATTTGATTAAAATAATAATGTCAAAATCTAGGGAGAAAGTGGGATTAGTAATAGAAAACTAGTCTCATTCTTAATAGTACTTTCTCTTTTGTATTATTTTTAAAAATAATATCAAAGTTAACTTTATCCTGATCTACCTCTACATCCTTGTTGGATGAATAGAGAAATTCCTACATAGTATATTTTAAGAAGCGTTGAGCACCTTCAACTAGGCTTGCCTTGTTTCCTGGTGACCAAGACTTCAAGACTTTAGTTTAAAGACACTGACAACCACCATTTAAAGGAGAAGTTATCTGGCAGGGGTAGTACATAAAGTCATTATCACATAAGATTAGTTCTGAAAGATCCATTGTGGCCTTCTAATGGGTCCCTAGCAAAATAGGAGCCAGAGCAGTGGAATTTGAAGTGGGGAGGGAAAGAAAAGTCATGTCCCAAAACAGCCCAGCCGTAATAATCACCCGGTGAATATCTGTTGAAACGAACCAACTTGAACAGAGAGCACCAGACTTTACCTCTGGGACACTGTCAGAGTATAGTGCTTTATATCTGAATCTCAAGGGAAAGTTTGAGGCTCAGGGGAAAGGAGGTGAAGAGTTAGAGAACAAAAAATGCAAAAAGGGATAAGGAGAGCATCCACCCCCATGTCTGAATATTTCAAATTAAGTAGGCATGCAGAAATAGGAGATGGGTAAATACCACCCAGAGATATTCCTCTCCTCCATGGTACAAAATCTAATCAGTTCCTATTTAGCGGATAATTCATTTTAGAAACCCACAAAGGTTAAACTGACATCTGGAATTCAGATAAAAATTTAAAGAAGTTTCTCATATATCTAGGTAGCTTGTAAGTGTAATTTTTATGTCATTTAAGTAGAACAGAAAAACAGGACTTTCTCAGTTTGTATCTTGAACCTAGAGTACAAATTAGCTATGACAGAATATAGAGCTATTGGTTAGCAACTTGAACAATCAACACAAAATATAATATTAAATCGATTTTGCACTTTTCAGATTTACAATATTACTTCCAATTAAGAGCTTGAATTCAAATCTGTGATAAGATCCTTGTGGAAAAATGTATCTTTAGTTTCACTTTCTAGTCATCTTATCCAAGATGATGAAGATTCCAAAGTTTAATTTTATACGCACTATTATTATTTAATTATCTCCAACACTGTAGCAAGAAGTTTCTGCCAACGAATTGACAAAATCATGATTTTTAAAATTTCTAAAAATTTTTTTGTCTCTCAATAATGTTTCAATCCAGCTGTTTCTAAGAGCTCTGTCTCTTGTGTGAAAAAAGAAGGTTGTTTGCACAATGCAATAAGATCTAGGGATTTATAACATGGGAAACTGAGCAATCGTTACAATATTTCTATCAGCAGTTTTCAGAGGGTAGGAGCATGCAATCGTGTTTAATCAGAGGAACTTATCACAGCAGCTCAGGATATGAATGCTGAGACATTGCACATAAAGCAGCACTGCTGGCTAGTTGCAGAGTATCCCAGAGTTCAAGCAAGAGCCACTAGAAAAGCTTCCCAGGAATATTGAGGACTTCTGGATAATATTTAAAACATGCCTATGCTTAAGTGATTGATAATATTTCCTTGATTCAAGATATCCATTTTTCACAATTATGAATTCCAAAATTAGGAAGCAACTATTAATCAAGGTATACTTTTTTTTTTCTTTTTAACTAAAGCTCAGATTCCAAAGGTATACTTTTAATATGGTAATATTTCTCTTTTTTTGGAAAACTTATTATTATTTAATCAAAGGTGAATCTTAAACAATGAGTGGTAATTTAGAATTGAAAAAAATGAGTAAGATATTCCAATAACAAATTAAGGCCAAACATAAGAAGAGTAAAATCTTCTTTTTTTTTTTTTCTTACTGGCCCTTAATATTAGTTCTTAAAGAGAACCAATAACAACTTGGATACTGCAAAACATTATCAAATGAGGAACAACAGAAAAAGAAAAAATATGTATCATGATACAGTAATCTTAGCTATTAGACACTAGATCTATGTTTAAAAGCATGTGGAATGCTTCTCCAGACTAAATTTAGTATCCTTGTGGGGGAGAGAATTTACTTGTTATTTATAAGAACACTGTGTATATGCGTGAGTGTGTGTGTGTGTGTGTGTGTGTGTGGTTTCCAAGTAATTCAAAGCACATTAGAGACTTTAAGACCATATCTACAATATAACAATTATTTTTTTCATGAAAGATAAATGATTACATGTGGTTAAGAGTGGTGATAACAAAAGGAATTTTTTTCATTGAAAAGTTGTAATTTGACCTGCTTTGACACATTAAGGGGAGGATTCCAACCTAAACTTTTTAAACTCATGAATCAATCAGATCATTCTAACTAGGGCTGTAATTGAGTATTTTGGCAACACAAGGAAACTTAAAGATTCTCTACAGCATCTGGCTTATTTTACAGACTAGAAAAATGAGGTCCAAAGAAGACAGTCATTTGATTTGCCTAAAGTTGCCTAGTTAATTAGTGACAGAACTGTGAGCAGGGCCCAGTACTTCTGTTTTACAATGTGATGCTCTTTTCAGTAGAAGAAAAGAGACCACCTCCCTCCCAAAATATGAACAGAACACCGTCGTTCTGGGCATTTTTGCCAAAACCCGCAAATTGAGCCCAGGTCTCAGAGGAGTTTTGAGAAATCAGTGTTCAATTGTACCACAATATTTCAAGTTGTTCTCTGTACTCTTCTGACCACTGGGCATATATACAATGTCTATTCTGTCTTTGTAGCCGATCTAGGAATAGTGGCATAAAAAACAGTATTTTAAGCAGTCAAGGAAGTCTTAATAAGCTATAATCAAATATCATGTTAAGAACTGTAAAAGTCCTATTCAATAATTTCATTTCATTCTCTAAACTTAGAGAGGAGGAAAATAATGTCTGGGAAAGTTAAGATGGTCTATCACATGCTAATCAGCACAAGATCAGGAATGAAACATAAATGTTCTAACTTCTATCAACTGCTTTTTCATGTCACTGCATAGCTTCATCATGAATTATGTCCAGGAAATGGAAAGATGCAAAGATTACATAAATAAAGACAACTTTCCTATGAGAGATTTCTTAAGCAACATGATGGCATGGGTGATACCTATCCCTGGTACTAATTCTCTCTCCTCACCCCTCTTGGTGATCAGTGTCCTCCCTCATGGGCTTGCTCTTCTTGTCCTATCAAAATACAGATGCACTTCTACTTACAATGCAGTTATATCCCATAAACCCATTGTAAGTTGAAAACATGATAAGTCAAAAATGCATTTAATACACCTAACTTACTGAACATCATAGCTTAGCCCTAGCCTACCATGCTCAGAACACTTACATTATCATATAGCTGGGCAAAATCATCTAACACAAAGTCCATTTTATAATAAAGTGCTAAATATGTCTTGTAAGAGTATTTGTACCACACATCATCAACCTGGGAAAAGGTCAAAATTCAAAATTTAAAGTACGGTTTCTATTAAATGCATATCATTTTTGTGCCATCATAAAGTTGAAAAATCATATATCAGGGATCATCTTATTTTTGTTCTTCATAGCAATGCTATTTGGTAAGCATTAGTATTAGTATCATCAATTTAGAGACGTGACAGTGAAGGGGGCCTTGGGATTGGGTTACTCCTCCACAGCCATACAGTTTAAAAGCGGCAAGCAAAGATTCAATCCCACAGCTGCCAGGATTCAAGCTCCTTTCTTTAAACACTACTAATTCATCACTGTATCTAGAAAATAGTATGTGAATAAAAAATATGGGGGTCTGCATGAAAATAAAGAAGAAAAGAAAGGGAATTAGAAGGGAGGAAGGAAGGGAAATAAGGAGAGTCCCTAGGAAAAAATGTTGAAAACAGTAGAAAATACATGGAAGTAATATCTACATTATAACCACACAAATAATACAAGATATAGCAAGGATTAAATAAAAAGGACATCTAGCTAACAAATGAATGTGACTTACATGTATACATGTATGCTTTATATCATCTTTATACTTACATATTTAATTAAAGATAATAAATGTTATATGAATTGCAAGGTACAAAGAAGTTCTTTTTCAACTGTTATTATCCAACTTCTTAGAAAACAAAATACAAAGGAAAGAGACAAAATTCCTTCAATATTTCAGAAAGCATATTATAGCTATAATGGATAGACTAAGAGGTAAATAGTTAAAAACTGGAAATATCCTTGTATTATTGTTTAAATCTTTTTCCATAAAAGTCAATTGCTGCATGTCAGTGAATTTTAAAAAGAGAAAGAGAAAAGTTGAAGCATTTAGATTTTGTAAAGATGTAAAGGGAGGGAACAGACACTCCCCTGTGTCGTGCCCTGTGACTGGGGGCCAAGCATGCCTCCTCCCCTGCATGGGAGCCAGACAGAGGAGGAGCCCCAGACACCACAGTAACCACTTGAGAAGCCTGGGGTGACTGCCTCATGGGTCCTATGTGTGGGTGGAGAACCTTGCCCGACCAGCAGCTCTAGCCTGCCTACAGGGACCGTGGGCCACTGAGACAACCCCCTGCCTGCGCAACTGGGTATCAGCAGTCCTCACACTGGTGGAACAGCCCCCTATATGGGCAACTCTGCCACCAAAATCCCAGCTCAGAAGCTCTCACTGTGCCCAAGTGCAAGGCTCTGCCCCTGTAGCTCCAGGGCCCTACCAGGCCTATGACTCCACCCCGAGACTCCAGAGTTATGTCCAGACCCCAAGACCCCACTACCGAGTCCCCACCACTACCACTGGACTGGCAAAACCTCCCCAAGATCCACCACTTCACTCAGGATGCCCCAGCACTGAGCAGCCATCACTCCTAGAGTTGGTTTGAGAGAGTTTCCAGGAAAGGAGAACAAGTATCCTGCAATCTTAATAAACCAGAGCCAAGAGAAGAGAAGCCACAGGAGAAGAAACCAGCAAAAGAATCCTGGCAACATGATAAAACAGAATAGTTCAACATCCCCAAGGGAACACAATGGAGCTATAGTAGTGGACTCCACCCACAAGGAAATTGCCAAAATGACAGAAATGGAATTAAGAATATGGATGGCAAATAAGATGAATGAAATTGAAGAGAAAGTTGAAAACCAACAAAAAGAAGCCAAGAAAATATTTCAGGGAATCAATGAAGAAAATGAAAAAGTCACTAGAGAGCTAGACAACATAAGAAAGGATATAATAGAACTTAAAGAAATGAAAGAGTCATTTAGGGAATTTCAAAACACAGCAGAAAGCTTTAATAACAAGCTAACCCAAGGAGAAGAAAGAATCTCAGAGCTTTAAGATAAGGCTCTCAAGATAACCCAGTCATTCAAAGAGACAGAGAAGAGTATAAAAAAGTCTGAGCAATCACTGAGAAAGATACGTGAAGCAAACTAATATTTGAATTATAGGTATCCCTGAGGGAGAACAAGAAAGAGCTAAAAGCATGGAAAACCTATTTGAGGAAATTATTGAGGAAAACTTCCTGGGTATCACCAGACATTCACACACACAGATACAAGATGAACATCAAACACCAGGAATATTCATAGCAATTGGTCATCTCCAAGACACATAGTAATTAACCTGGACAAAGTCAAAATGAAGGAGAAAATTCTGCAAGCAGCAAGACAAAATCATCAAATTACCTACAAAGGAAAACCCATCAGGGTAACTGCAGACTTCTCAGTGGAAACCTTACAAACTAGAAGGGATTAGAAGACGGGATTAGCTAGAAGGGCCCCATCTTCAATTGACTTAAACAGAACAACTGCTAGACTAGAATTATGTATCCTGCAAAACTGAGTTTCACAATCAACAGAGAAATTAAGTCTTTTCCAGACAAGCAAACACTGAGGGAATTTGCCTTAACCAGACCTACCCTGTGCAAAATACTCAGAACAGCACTGCGCATAAATCAGTACAACAGATACCCACCAGTGTATAAAAAACCCCCAAATTCACAATTCTTATAAAACAATAGAACAAGAGGTAAAACAAAGCAATAAGGGACTATTGAATAGGATGAACAGACCAACATCCCATATATCAATGCTATCAATTAATGTTAATGGATTGGAAGCTCCTCTCAAAAGATAAAAGCTGGCTGAGTGGATGAGAAAACACAACCCAAGTATCTGCTGTCTATAGGAAACACATCTAAACCACAAGGATGCACATAGACTCAACGTGAAAGGATGGAAAAAATAAGCCATGCAAATGGAAATCAAAAGAGAGCAGACGTAGCCATTCTCATATGAGATAAAATTGAATTCAAGCCAACAAAGGTAAAGAAAGACCAAGAGGGTCACTATAATAATAAAGGGAGCAATTCAACAAGAAGACATAACAATCTTAAATGTATATGCACTCAACACAGGAGCTCCCAAACACATAAAGCAAATTTTACGGGAGCTAAGCAAAGAAATAAATAACACCATCATAGTTGCCAGGGACCTCAACACTCCACTGTCAGAGCCTGACAAATCATCAAAACAGAAAATAAATAAGAAAACAATGGACTGAAAGCAAACTCTAAATTAAATTGACCTAACAGATATTTACAGACCATTCCACCCAAAAACTACACAATACACATTCTTCTCAGCAGCACATGGGACATTCTTCAAGACTGATCATATCTTAGGCCACAAAACAGTTCTCAACAAATGCAAAAAAAAAAAAAAAAATCAAAATCATACCAGGTACCTTCTCAGACCACAGCAGAATAAAACTGGAAATCAATTACAAGAGAAACATTCAAACCTACACAAAGTCATAGAAATTAAACAACCTGCTGCTAAATGATTATTGGGTCAAGAACGAAGTTAAAATGGAAATCAAAAACTTCTTTGAACTGAATGATAAAGGGGACACAAGCTATCAAAATCTATCACACACATCAAAGCATTCCTCAAGGAAAAATTCATAGCCTTAAATGCCTACATCAAAAATACATAAAGATCACAAATTAACAACATAGTATCACACCTCAAGGAACTAGAAAACAAAGAACAAACCAAACCCAAAGCCAGAAGAAGAAAAGAAATAACAAAGGTCAGACAGAACTAAATGAATAGGAGAATAAAAACAAAAAAAAATACAAAGGATTATGAACCAAAAAGTTGGTTATTTGAAAAGATGAACAAAATTGACATGCCTCTTGCTAGATTAACCAAGAACAGAAGAGAAAAGACCCAAATAAACTCAATCAGAAATGAAAAAGATGACATTACAACTGATACCCCAGAAATACAAAACATCATACATGAATATTACTTAAATCTCTACAGGCATAAACTAGAGAATGTAGAGGAAATGGACAAGTTCCTGGAAACACAAAACCTCCCAAGACTCAACCAGGAAGAAACAGAACTCCTGAACAGACCAATAACAATGAGATCAAAACAGTACTAAAAAACCTCCCAAGAAAAAAAGCCCTGGACCAGATGTATTCACAGCTGAATTCTATCAGAAATAAAAAGAAAACCATAATGTACCCATAATACAGAAATGATTCCATAATATTTAGAAGGAGGGAATCCTCCCCAAATTCATTCTACAAAGCCAGTGTCACCTTGATACCAAAGCCAGGAAAGGACACAACAAAAAATGAAAACTACAGACCAGTATCCCTTATGCATATAGATGCAAAAATCCTCAATAAAATACTAGCAAACCTAATTCAACAGCAAATCAAAAAAACAATCCATCAGAACCAAGTGGGCTTCATCCCAGGGATGCAAGGATGGTTCAACATAGGTAAATCAATAAATGTAATTCACCACATAAACAAAAGCAAAAACAAAGACCATATGATCATCTCAACAGAGGCAGAAAAATTATTCATCAGAATCCAGCACACTTTCACAATAAAAACCCTCAACAAACTAGGCATAGAAGAAACATATCTCAGAATTATAAAAGCCATATATGACAAACCCACAGCCAACATCATACTGAATGGGGAAAAATTGAAAGCTTTCCCTCTAAGAACTGGAACTAGACAAGGATGCCCACTGTCACCACCTCTATTCAACATAGTGCTGGAAGTCCTATCCAGAGCAATCCAGCAAGAGAATAATATTAAGTGTATCCAAATCAGGAAAGAGGAGGTCAAACTATCACTCTTCACTGATAGTATGATCGTATATCTAGAAAACCACAAAGATTCCACCAACAGTCTCCTGGAATTGATAAATAAATTTAGCAAAGTCTTAGGATACAAAATCAATGTACATAAATCAGTAGCATAGTAATAACAGTAAAGCTGAGAGTCAAATCAAAGACTCAATACCATTCACAATAGCTACAAAGAAAATAAAATACCCAGGAATATACTTAACCAAGGAGGTGAAAGATCTCTGCAAGAACTACAAGACTCTGAGTAAAGAAATCACAGAGGACACAAACAAATGGAAAAACATATCTTGCTCTTGGATAGGCAGAATCAACATTGTTAAAATGTTCATACTACCCAAAGTGGTTCACAAATTCAATGCAATCCACGTCAAATTACCAAAGTATACTTCGCTGATCTAGAAAAAATAATTCTGCGCTTCATTTGGAACCAGAAAAGAACCCAAATAGCCCAGGCAATCTTAAGAAAAAGAATAAATCTGGAGGCATCACATTACCAGACTTCAAACTATACTACAAGACTGTAGTAACCAAGACAGCATGGTATTGGTACAAAAATAGAGACATAGACCAACGAACAGAACAGAGAACACAGATATAAAATCATCTATCTACAAGCAACTGATCTTTGACAAAGCAGACAACAACATACTCTAGGGAAAAAAGGAGCCCTATTCAATAAATGGTGCTGGGAAAATTGGATAGCCACATACAGAAGAATGAAACAGGACCCTTACCCCTCGCCACTCACAAAAATTAATTCAAGATGGATAAAACACTTAGATCTAAGGCTTGAAACCATAAGAATTCTAGAAGAAAAGGTAGAAGAAAATTCTCCTAGATATCGGCCTAGGCAAAGAATTTATGACTAAGATCCCAGTGACAATCATGGCAACAATAAAAATAAATAAATGGTATTTGATTAAACTAAAAAACTTCTGTGCAGCTAAGGAAACAACCAGCAGTGCAAACAGACAACCTACAGAATGGGAGAAAATATTTGCAAGCTACACATCTGATAAAGGACTAATAACAGAATTTCGAAAGAACTCAAGCAAATCTACAAGATAAAACCTAACAACCCTATTAAAAAGTGGGCAAAAGACATGAACAGAAGCTTCTCAAAAGAAGAAAGACGAATGATCAATAAATATATGAAAAAATGCTCAATGTCACTAATCATCAGGGAAATGCAAATTAACACCACAATGAGATATCACCTTACCCTTATCACAATGGCTTTTATTAAAAAGTCTAAGAGCAATAGATGCTGGTACGAATGCAGAAAGAAAGGAATGCCCATACACTCTTGGTAGCACTGGAAAATAGTACAACCTCTGTGAAAAACAGTATAGAGATTCCTCAAAAAACTGAAAGTAGATCTACCATTTGATCCAACAATCTCATTATTGTATATTTACCCAAAGGAAAAGAAGACTTTTCATCAAAAGGACACCTTTACTCGAATGTTGATTGCAGCAGAATTCACAATTCCAAAGACGTGGAATCAATCCAAGTGCCCATCAGTTCATGAATGGATTAATAAAATGTGATATATGTATAGCATGGATTACTACTCAATCATAAAAAAAGATGAATACCTTTTGCAACAATCTGGATGGAACTGAAAACCATTTTCCTAAGTGAAGTATCTCAAGAATGGAAAAACAAACACCACACGTACTCACTTAAATTGGAACTAACTGATGAGCACACATATGCACAGAGGGAAGTAAAACTCAGTAGAAATCAACCAGGGTGGAGGGGAGAAGAAGGAAGTGGTAAAAAAACCTACCTAATGGGTACTATGAACACTATTTGAGTGATAGGCATGCCTGTAGCTGGGACTCAAGCATTAGAAAAGCGATCCATGTGACCTAAAACATTTGTCCCCTCTTAATATTTTGAAATAAAAAAAATTTTTAAATGTGAAGTTATAACTAAATGTAACATATATGTACACATGTAACTTGTTAGTAGGCGTACATCATTTCAGCCTGATAATTTTCTCCCTTGTCTCTGTGCCTTTCCATCTCAGCACAATACTACACAATATTTTCAACACAAAAGCAAATGACAACACTTTTTCACTAGAATTCCCTCAGGGGATGAAACTAATGGACAAACTCTGTGGGGCATCGGGGCTGAGAAATGATGCCTAGTTGTTAGTAGCCTAGAGCCTGATAGGACCCGAGGTTACCTAACACACTGAGGCCAGAGAAGGCAAAGGAAAAGTTGATGCCAGGGGGATGGTTCCAAAAGGCAGCCAAAATGCTATTGGGGTCCACATGGGGAAATCAAGCCTAAGGCCGGGTACTGGAAGGATGAGGATTGGAAGGCTTGGTGAAAATGGGTTCAACACCACACAAAGGAGTAATAGCTGTGCTTTTACACAGGTCCTAGTGTGAAGTACCTGATAACATAAAGAAACTAGACAGTTACCCACATCACATTTCTCAATGTACATTCTACGGAGTCTATGATGGCACATTCTACTCTGCAGCTAGTGAGACAACTGGTGGTGGCATGCCATCTCATCTGTGGTCAACTTCAATTATTTCTTGTTACTACTACTAATTTGTATCCAAACTAAATTCTTAGAAAATTTAAGCACTTATTTTTGGGGAGAAATACTGGGATTTCTAGAATTCTAAACTGAGGATGCATATTATCTGCATTTTCGTAATAAATATATTTCAAAGAAAATCTTCAAAGGGTTATAGCTATCATAGACTCCACAGAATGTATGCTGAGAAATGTAATGTGGGAAACTGTCTAGTTATAATAAATTTTCATCTTAAATCTCTAGTAACTTATTTTAACAATGGCTTTCATATCCTTCTAAGTTGGGTATTTTGTTTAGCTCGAAAAAGAAATGACTATATTTCTTTCCTAATAAATCTGGGGAGTTTCTGCTACTGCCCAAAATAAAAATATATCACTTTAACCTAATTTCACTTTCCAATAAACAACATAAAGACTAAAAAATCACAAAAAAATCATTATTTTCTTGATGGCTTCAATCCTCTTATTTTATAAAGGAAAGAAGATGAAAAGTGGAACTACTTCTCAGTATTTCCAAACCAGTTTGCTTTAGGGTTTTGCATATTCAGGCAACTAACCATTGGCTGTTTTACTGGTTTGAATAACCCAGCCAAGGTACAAGAAGATCTAACTTCTACGTTAGAATCCACATCTGCTTATGCTAGAATAAAAACCCATCTAAGAATCAATGAAGCACATGGAGAGGGTCTAATTAAATCCCTATGCCATTTCCTTTAAAACTGTCAAATTGAAATTGTAATCGTGTATTCATTCACCCCCAATGGTGTAGTGGCAATTTTAGAAGTGGGAATATTTAAGCAATAAGACCCAACAGGGTGTGTTTTGCTAGGATATCAACAAGACTGGATAGTTCTTGTAAGCAGCCAGTAGTCCGAAAACAAAAGCTTTCCTAAATAATGGGTGAATCATGAGACACTTCTACAAGTATACAACTACACTCATGAAAAAGACTTAATTCTGCATTGAGAATGAGAATTTGTAATAGATGTATTTATTAAATTATATCACAAAATCTACCATTCAATGAAAGTAATACAAAGCATTGGCACATTAAATCAAAGTGATGATATGTGCAATAAATTAAAAATCAAACTTTAAAGATTTCTGGCTTTTGAAGTCATCATAAAACTCCAAAAACTTGTTCTGTCTGCAATGCTTTGTCACATTCTGCTTAATTTTGCTCTTGCCTTAAATGATTCCCAACTAAAATCTAATTGAATAAGTATGAGAGGAATATGTGCTCTGCAACTTGATATTGGGGTACTCTTTTGCCTCATTTTAGAGGACAATACATTTGAGGATGAGTCTGTTTGGAACATGAATTGAAATATCAATATGCTCTCTAAATATACTAAAAATATATATAGCTAAGACCCACAATTACCCAGGAAGCTTTTCACACTATGTTTATATAACAAATGACAAAGAAAGGCAACCAAATTATATTGCCAGTTCATTGGCTTCATGTGGTCACATCCTGAGTTAAGAGACCATGAGGGTGTCTTCACTCTTCAACAGAATATGTTCTTGCCTCTGGGCCATAGTGTAGCTTACTCAATCTAAAAGCAATGACAAAAATATATATAATTCTGCAGATTAAATTGTTACACTGTTTTCCTTGATATGCTTGCTGACTGGCAGATTCAGTTAAAGCCATGTAAAGAAGGCTAGCATGATAGCATTCTAACCACTTACATATAAAAAACTCTTTGTTTTACTCACCTCCTCTCATATTAAACACTCCTGTCCTCCCCTACACCAATCCCAAACATAAACACAAAAATTGGCATTGCCCCTTGCTATACAAAAACCTCTTAAAAAGCATGGTGGCTCATGCCTGTAATCCTTGCACTTTGGAGGCCATGGCTGGAGAATTGCTCGGGGTCAGGAGTTTGAGACCAGCCTGAGCAACATAGTGAGACCTTCAAAAAGTAGAAAAATTAGCTGGGCATGCTGGTATGCCCCTGCAGTCTCAGCTAAAGGGAGGCTGAAGTGGAAAGATCACTTGAGCCCAGGAGTTTGAGGTTGCAGTGTGCTATGATAATGCCACTGCACTATAGCCCAGACAACAGAGCAAGACCCTGTCTCAAAAAAAAAAAAAAAAAAAAAAAAAGAAAGCAAAATAAAAAAGCTCTCCTCAGTTTGTCAAGCTAAGCCACATTCCAGGGTCACTGTGTACAAACCCAGCAACATCAGAGAAAATTAAGGGAGGTTCCATTGTCTTGTGTGTCTACTTTGTACTTCAGGGAAGAATTAAGACAAGCAATGTTGACAGTAAAAATAAAATAAAATAATAAAATAAAACTGAATATTACTTCTATATAAAGAATTATGGAAAGCTGAGTAGAACTAGAGATCATACAAAAGAAAGAATAACTGGGTAATGGGAAGGCACTCTTTCCATCTTCCTCCCCACTTTACTTAAGCTCAATCAATTTTTGGTGCCTAAGGATAGCAAGAAAGGAGGGGTGGACACTTCAGAGAAAGGAAGAAGTCTGCTGCTTTGATAAAATAAATTTGCTTTCTCTGATTCCTCTCTTATAAAACATGAAAACCACTCACACCATCAGCATAGAGAAGCACAATGCCAAATTACATTATATTCTCTACCCTACGTTTGCAACATATCCATATGGAAAGTAACAGGGTTTAAAGAGAAGATAAAGAAAGATGAAACTCATAAATGATCAGTAATAATTGAAAATGATCAGAATACTGGGAGACTCCATAAATTGCATCTCTTTGCAAGAAGTCGTATCTCCAACATCAGAGTCAGTCACAGGGAGAATATACCCAAGGTCATGACAAAATTTCAACATGAACTCTTATAATGAGTAGAAAACTTAAATGCCATGAGACTTTTTAACTGAAGGTCAACACTTGAATTATAGGGGATTGCTCTTTGGGCGCTTATTTTACCTGAGCCAATTTTGTCCACTGAAAAAGAGCATATACTCCTACTCTCCAAGATTAGTGACACATGTCTAAGATCCCTGCAGGAAAAAAAATTAAAACTACAGATTTTTGATGCTTATTGGATAGCATATTTGCAGGCTCAATCTAAGAAAGCATTGTCCAATACACTTCATCAGAGATGTCAAACACATGACCCTCAATTAAAAGGATTATCTCATAGTTTTATTTCCATTAAAAAGTGATTAGAGTTTCACTGAAATACAAATATTATTCCTCAAATTAGTATTTGCCATGTTTATTTTTTGTAAAGGACCAATATAAATAGATTTCAAGAAGTATCTTTCAATTATAACATTATAGGATATGCTTTTTCATTTTTGCTGGGTTTTCACTTTTACATATAATATAAAATATCATAAATGCCTACAATGAAAGGGATGTGTCTCCATTTAAATAAATGTGCTGATTACTAACAACTTACGTTAAAGAGAAATAATTTTATAGCATTCAGATGATTCATTCTTTCATATATGTCCAAAACAAAAATGGACCATTTATAAGTACTAAATATTATTAGCACCTTAAATTATAAATGATACTGCTATAGTGAAAGCAGGTTAATAATGAAAATAATTAGCTATTTAATTGGTCTTTGGCCAGATAAGAGACATGTAGAAGACATGTAGGTTTAGGCATTTTAGTTTAGATAACACCTGACTTACCTTAAGAAAGAAAAACAGCAAAAAGTTGTTAACATTTCTGCTGTTTTAATTAGGGATGTGGCATCAGGAAATACTTATTATTTGCTTTTTTCCTGCCAGTGGAAAAACACCTGCTCCTTGCCCATAATCTGATTTTGTCAGTGCCCAAATAGTGGAAAGCAAACAATCACTAGCAAATGGCTTCTAAGTGGTACATCTCAACTAAACTTTACATACAGAATGATGGCTTGATAAAAGAATAATGATTTAAATTACCCTAGTAATAATTTTGCTTTGGGAGCCAAAATGTTTGTAAGCCTTTCTATTTAACGTGGGTTTTGGTACACCTGTGTAGCCTTGCCACCAGGCATGCTAGAATTTCATTGGTGGGCTGACATGGAAAGAGAAGTCAACTGGAACTGGTTAAGCCAAGGCTAAGAAAATTAACTTAGCTGTAAATCCAGCTCTCAAGGAACCAACACGTTGTGTCTAAGAGAGCATCATAATCTCAGATGTAATACTGACTGGTATTCATACACAGGAGGTCACGCAGCTGGGAAGCATGGGATAGCTTATGCTTAGAGGTAAGCGTACAGCCAAGTGGCCTTGGGTTTGTGGCAGGACCTAAGTTCCAGCAAACAGAACTGGATGACACTCAGGAAAGCAAGCACCGTCATGAAAGGGCATAACCAGATCAAGAGATGTGGCTACAGCTTTGGACTGTTCAGGTCCAAACAAGTCCAAGCATGAGACAGCAGGCTCAGGACAATAAGACTAGTGCCACGTCCCTGCACTGGTGGGGGTGTAACTCCTATTTCTCTTTCAGTCTTGGTTCTCACTGGTTCAAAACTAGACAAAAATGAGTCTACAAGTCAAAGATTTTCAATATCTAAAGTTAGAGGAGGCTAGAGAAAGTATGACTCTATCTTCCTGTGTAATTTATAATTTTTTTCTATTCAACAAATGCTAAGTTCTCCTCATACATGTACACACATGCATACATACACACATACACACACTAACATGCTTTTATAAATACAGCATGAATAGTTTTCTGCAGTTTGAACTTTTCAATGGTCCAAATTTATTGCTGACTGCCATGTCTTCTTAAAATATGAGAATAAATCATACTTAAAATTGGGAAAACTACATTAAGTTTATGATCTCACATTCAGCGTATTGTTTAAAAAACGTTCATAAGATGATAGGCCTTATTTAGAGAGTTTCAGGCTTCTACTTTATCACAGACTGTGAAAATTAGTGGGAAAAATGTAGAGTTGTGGAATAACCAGCGGGAATATACACATTTCCAATTCTTGTTTTCCTAACTCTAAGCTCTTTATATCTTGATTTACCAAATGTAAACTTTAAACTTCTTCAGCTGAAATATTTCTTAAATTCTAATACAGAAAGATTTATGTATACTCCCCATTGTTTCATTTGCTTAGAAAACAGATTGAAAAAACAATGATGCTGGATTTCAGATGTCTAGAGGAAATACTGCATGCATGACATCTGTTTTCCCTGGGGATTTGACACGCATTTGCTTTAATGTACTGGTGTGTTTCTCATTACCTTGGATGCTACATGCTAAAAACAAGAGTGTGTTTCAGTTTTCAGGGAAAAGAGAAAAAAAATCATAAATCCAAAAGTTCTTCTCTCTGAAGAATAATAATTTAGGGGTTAAGCTTTCATAAAAGCAAAATGCAAATAGTCATGTTTCTAAATGTCCAACTCCTTAAATATTATATGTAAGTCTTCTATAAGCCTTCCATACATGTAAGCCTTTTTGTGGTTGAAGAATTATCCAAAGCCAGAAAGAACATTCCTTTGAAAGTCAACAGCTAAAAGAAATAAGATCTGCATCTCTAAATAGTTCATGTCCTCCATTTAAGATGTTTGAGGTATTAATCCTCTGGAAAATTATTTGGCCTCCAGGCGCAGTGAATCGTTAAACATCTTTGGTGGATGCCCTGGAGTTTTGCCACAAACTAACACATAAAGTTCCACACTGAACACAGAATGCCACTATTCTACATTACACCAGCTGCCTTATAACATCTACATCTCTGTGTAATTGCCCTTAATTAAAAACATATAAAATATCCAAAACACTTCCATAAGTCTTTTTCAGTGTCTTTTCAACCAATATTCAAATTAAAGAATTTGTCCCCCTCAGGTCACTGAAATTAAAAGCTATTGTAAAGTGTACAAGATTTGCTGAAGGAATACAATTCAGGATGATAGCATGAGGAATAAAATACATTACAAGTTGAAGTTCAGACATCACATGAGTATATGAGATAAAATCATCTTTATTTTTCGCTTTGTGTGTCCTTTGCCTGAGATGACCACATCAAATGATCGGATGTTACTCTGCAGCCTGGGACTTGATAGAGCTCTGAAATAAAATATCTCCAATCATTTCCCAAGTCCAGACAATAGTAAACATCTCTGAAGGGTCTAAGCCAGACCCATTAGTGAGCATGAGTTGTCTTACATTAGCTGAAAGGAAAACTGTCTCCTGAAATTAAAGAGCAATTGATATCAACATTTGCTTTCTCCTGGTACCATCTTTAGAATTTTGGAATCTTGGACTCATGTATCCTGATGCACTTCAGTAAAACTATGACTTTAAAATCCCCCACTCAATGAACTGAAGTACATAAGTGAATTGATTTAGTAAATTCCATCTATACATATAATTAAATACATTTCACAATTTAATTTGGAGAATTAGGATCAATTTTGCATTTATCACAAGGAATTTTCATATTAAAAATGGAGACATCAAAGGGACAGAGTGAATTAGGGATAGAGGTTAGAAGGTTCTACTAAAAATATTAATAAAAAGTGAGTTAAAAGTCACCATGTCCCTACCAAAGTGTGTACTATTTTCGGTTTGACTTGAGGACTTCACCCTTGTTTGTTGGTGCAGAATTCTGAACATAAATTCTACTATTTTATGAAAGAGATGATAAGTGTTTAACAGTTAAAACACTGACAGGATTGGAAACCAAAATCTTTTGTTTATTGAAAGTTCAGGTACAATGCGTCCAGCCACAATACGAATGCAGAGTCCCTACATGAGCTTGCCGATGACAGTATTCAGGGTAGAATAGTAATTCAGCGTCCACCATAGCTATACACTGAGCAACAGAGATGGCCAACCCAGTTTAGCTATCTGAGGCAAGTTATTATCAGCAAATACTTCTGCTATAATTTTTGTGGTCTGTGTCCCTTTTGGTTTGAACTTTTTAAGGTCCAGAAAACTACAAAAACTATTAAAGTGAGAGTTCTTTATTGATTGAATGAATAAAATAATAAATTGATGAATAGACGGATGGATAAATGAATGTTTCAAAGACTGCAATTTATGATATAGCTTTTGAACAAAATACTAAAGTGTTTGACTTTCTTTTTAGAGCAACTGGTTTGAAAATGTACCCAGTAGATTGAAGACAGCTGAAAGAGCAATTGGAGAAATTTTTCCTTAAGAGACTATACTGACACAACAATTCATTTTCTGCATATCATAGATATTAACATGGAAGATAAATTGAAGAGATTCCGAAAAGATTTCAGGATTCTGGGTATTAATTCTTCGATCAAGAAGTTTACCCTCACAGACTATTTATTTACATGTTTTTACAAAATAATTATTTCAAACTTCTTGACTGCATATGTGCATTATATAAGAATAAGTAACTAGATTGTACTAAGCTAGATTCTTTATACACCAGAGTCATCTCCAGTCATAAATTAAGTACCAGTGGAAGTCAAATCAGCAGAGTATAATTTATTAAGGTACTGCTGTGTTAATGCAACTTCCAAAGGTGGCTCACTTGCTATCTGGGATTTGATTAGCTCCTTGAAGAACCTGTTTCATTTTATTCAGATAAGCCTATTTCAAACCACAAACTCCACAAGCTGAGCCTCAGAGAAGAAATAACTGTGAATTTAATTGTGTTGGAAATCTATAAAATTCTAATTGATTCCTTTGCCATCCATATTGACACCTTGCTAGTTGTACAAGGAGTTATAAGATATATAATCCTGCTGTTTTTCAAAGATGCATATGGCAGTATCACGGGGAGGCGTATTTTGCTCAGAGATCCTTATACCATTATGATACTACCCAATATGTTATGGCAATTGTAATACTTTGTAGACCAGTGGAAAATATATCTAAAAATAACTGTGCCATTTCTGAGCAAAAGCAGAAGTAATTGATGTTTCCTGGAAAAATGATCCCACCTGGCTTTGTAGAAGAGCAGCATGAGCGTTTCAGTGACAGGTAGATCCAGAACAGAGCTTTGTCCTCACAATATCATTCCAATTCTCTGAAACCCCAAAGCAAGGTTCATAGAGATTCTTTAGAATGCTCCACTTGAAAGCCAGATTACACTATTCAAGTGGCCTATGGAGTTCTGTATTAAAGGCTCCCTGCTGCTCAGGCATTTTTCCCCATTATAATATATTGCTGTAGATTTAACACTGTAGATGTTCTATCATTTAACTAATACGGCTCAAAAGGTTGTCATCGGGGATGCTTCTAAATTATATCACTGCAAATAAACCTTGCTATGGAAGGATTACTTATTTAGCAAAGACATTTTATGGACTATTAGCATAAAAATACTACTTCTGTCTTTCAAGTTCATCCATAACATTGCTGCCTAGCAGAAAAAGCATTAGATGTGTTACAAATACAAGCCACTTTGGCAGCAAGCTAATTTGTAAATGCCTATTTGCAAACTTTAAGTGCACTGGTGTGCCCTCACTTACACCGTGTGTAACTTATAGATGTTTGCACAACATTTAAAAAGACAAAACAAAATATTTATTACTCAGCTTTTCCATTTAGCTTACAGGAAACTGGTAATCAACCTCTGAATGTTTGTCCCCTGCTATATGTGGCCTGCAAAGCAGGTGAATGAAGCAATTGAAAGCAAGGCAGTTTCCAGAGAAGAATGAAACATTGGCCCCATGGGTGGATTGTTTGAAGAGATTTTTTCACCCCTCCTCTGAAACCAACCAACAGTGAACACTAAAGCTGACACTAGAATGAGAGCTATTTACCAGGTATTTTCCTCTCCTCTTGATCCCAGTTGTGTGTCCTTGCTTGTTGGACATAGCAAAACATGTCAATAGCTTAGGTTTTACAATTAGAGAAGCCCAAATTCAACACAAGTTGTTTGATGTATGACTAAATTTCCTCATTATTTTAAAATGTGCATAACATACTGATTTTGCTAGTTAATAGATGCCATTAATAATAGCCTTTTGAAGTAGGCAAAGCAGATACTTTTACCCATATTCTGAACATAGGGAAATTAAGTCTCAATGAATTTAAGATACTTGTACAAAATCACAGACATAGACAATAGCAGAATTGGGTACAGATTCCAAGATTTCTGGTTCCTGCCTTAAAGCTATTTCTATCCCAGATGCAGGATTCTCGATGTGCCTAGGTTTCTCTGGGTGTTCTGACCTCACTAATGGATACACGAGTTATTTTCATTTTTAACCCAAACAAATCTTTATTTGATCCAGGCAAGTTAAAAAGTAAAGAGATTTTTAAAAAACGTCAAACAACTAGTCAGGTTAAATACATCTCACATCTGTTATTTTGAAGTCTGTCCCTGGTTCTCCTAAAATGTTCCTGCTTTTCACAGATTCTTCCTTCATTTCACTTCTGGACTAGAAAAATATGATGAGGCTCTGCTTCTCTTTGAGATTCCAGTAGTGTCCTGTGATACCAGGAAATATAGGATGAAGGAGGTCATCTGTAAATTTAAGTCATTCATGGATTGAATATTGATTGGGCAACTGCTTTAGTTACTATATGCTTACCATAATTAACCTGATTATCTTAAAAAATTAGATTACGATAATAGTCATAGCAAAATATATGCCTACAAATTAATTTATTCACACATTCAAAGTTTTTAAAGTTAGAACCTATCCACGTCACAATATACCATATTATATAATTTATGCATTTATTTCTGTCATTCTCTGTCATCCCCCACTAGAAATAAAACACAGGAATTTGTAACTATTATGGTCCCTAATATATCCCCAATATCTAAAAAAAGTGCTTAGGACCTATGTGCACTTAATAAATACTTGTTAGATAAATGAATGAATGAATGTTTCCTTCAAACAAATACATCCCACTGCCTTCTCATACTCTGACTTCTATTCATACCCTAGATGGGAATATGAACTTCCTTCTAATGCAACCCAACCATTTTTGCACTGTATCATCCTTTCTCACCTTTTTAAGGTGAGATTCCCTATTTAAGGTATAATTTTCCATTGCTTCCTTCATCATCAATTTATTACACTAGCTACTAAATCTTTCCCATCCCCACACAATAATGCATTAATATCTAACAACTTGATTAAAAAAAAGTACCTTGACCCCATAGCTACTTCCAACTATGTCCTCATTTGTCTGCTTCCTTAAAGGAGTTGTCTCTACTTCCTGAATCCACTTCCTCCCTTTCCATTATTACTTACACACACACCTAAAACTATAATTGTTCTTGTTAGTGTGATTAGTGATCTCCATGTTGTCAAAGCCAATGGTCAATGTGGTTTTGAAATACATTCTTTATTTGACTCTTGGGCTACCATTTACCCTCATTCGCCTCCTTTCCCACTGGCACCTACTCATCTTCTAAAGTCGAAGCATTGGAATGTCCCAGGGCTTAGTCTTCAATGTTCTTTGCTTCCATTCCCTATTGACACTCACCATCCAGGTAATTTCATCAAATGCCATGGCTTTAAATATCATTTATATGCTAATGGCTCAAATTTTAATCATTATCACTAATCTCTCTCCTCAACTCCAGACTCATCCATCCAATGCTTACTTAACATGTTCACTTGGGTATCTGAAAAGCATCTCAAACTTAATATGCACAAATCCAAACTCTTGATTTCTATTTCATCCCCCAAATCTGTACTTCCTCCAACCTTTGTTTGAATAAATGGCATCCCCATGATTTCAGTTGTTTATGCCACAAAACTTAGTGTCATCATAAGCTCCTCTCTTTCTGCTGTGGTTTGAATGTTTGTGTCCCTTGCAAAATTCATGTTGAAACGTAAACCCCAATGAAAGAGTATTAAGAGGTGAGGTCTTTAGGAGGCTCCACCCTCATGATTGGGATTGGTGACTTTATAAAAGGGCTGGGAGGAACTAACTAGTCTCCTTTTTGCCCTTCTGTCTTCTGCATGTGAAAACACACAGTTCACCTTTTCTGCCATTTGAGGATGCAGCAAATAAGCTCTCAACAGATCTGAATGTTGGCACCTTGATCTTGGACTTCCCTGCTTCCACAACTGTAAGAAATAGATTTCTGTTGTTTATAAATTACCCAGTCTCAGGTATTTTGTTATAGCAGCACAAATGATCAAAGAGACTCTCACAACTCACATTTAATTCATCATTAAATCCCATAAGCTCTATCTTCAAACATATATTCCTAACCAACTACTTCTTAACACTGCTAACACCCTAATTGAAAGCATTATCAGCCAGGAACAGTGGTGTATGCCTGTAGTCCCAGCTACTTGGGAGGCTGAGACACAAGGATTACTTGAGGCTAGGAGTTTGAGTCCAGACTGGGCATCATAGCAAGACCCTTGTCTCTAAAAAGAATATAAAAAATAAATAAAAAATTTAAAAAAATAAAAATGATTCATATGTAAGAGAAAGAAAGAAAGCATTATCATCTGTCACCTATTACTGCAATGGGATCCTAAACTAGTCTTCCTGTTTCTAACCATGCCCCTCTTACAGTCTATTCTCTACACAGTATCCAATAATCCTTATAAAACAAAAATAAAATCATGTAAAAACTTGGTTGACTTTGTGAGGAGCCATCCATTAGTTTCCCACATCACTCAGAATGAGGCCCAAAGTCTTACCACAGGACATAAGACCCCAAATTATCTCCTATGACCCACCCCACAAATTCTCTGATTTCATCTCCTAGTATTCTCCTACAGACTCTGGTTGAGTTACACTGGACTCCGGGATATTCTCCAAATATTCCAAGAACCCTCCTGCCTCTTTGCAATCATATTTTCCCCTACCTAGAAGGGGGTCCCTAAAAATGTTTACATGCCTTACTCCCTCATTTCCTCAAGTTCTGTGCTCAAATGAACCTCCAGCTGAGAAGCTTTCACTGACCATTCCATATAAAGTAATGTCCCCCATTATTCTATATCGCATTATCATTCCTTCAGAGCATTATCACTAACTGATGAATACTGTTTGCTGTCTTCTTCCCTACCTTAGAACATAAGCTCCAAGGAAGCAGAAACATTATTTGTTGTGTTCATTGCTATATACCAGTCCTGGGACAGTTGCTGGTATGCAATTGACACTTAGTAAATATCTATTGAATCAGCTGAATGACCTCTCTTAATTATGAAAATAGAGGGTAAGAATAAGCCATGGTCCCAAGGAGAATTATACTAGGTTGTAGCTCTGACTTAATGAGTCTTCTTCTCACTGACATTCCTTTAGCATTCAGAGCTCTAGGGAGGGGTTCAACCAATTTGAGTCAGGAGACCAAGGGCCTTCAGTGAGGAAAGCTACAAAGACTCCATCCTCTATTCCCCAAGATTTGATGTTAGAGAAACTGTTCAAATAGACTAAGCTGACTCTGTACATAGTCTTCTGGTCCAAAAGAACAGCAAGGCCCCAAGGAGGAACTCACTAGGAGGGCAAGGGGAGTCTGAGCTGGCAGCCCAGACTCAACACGGGAGCCTGCGTGGTTAGCATGCAAGGTTGACTCTGGAGCCAAACCCTTAGAACTGTGCTGTGCTTTGGGGAGCAGTGAGTGAATGAGCAAGGACGATGGAGTGGCACTCTAACATTAGTGTCCCAGTGTGGGGCACCATGATCAATATCATGGCAAGCAAAGGAAGGCATCTTGACCAGCCTCCGTTGGACTATACAACAATAGCCCTCAGCAGAAGGAAATATGGCTTTCAGTTCACTCTCTGCTTTGCATTTGGAAACAGGAAAACCTCCTTTTGGATTGAGTACATATCAGAGCTCTTAGGCAACTCAACACAATGGAGATAGAGTGGAAGTGATGGAGATAGTGGCCAAACATGAGAGAGTTCCTGCTAATAATGGCAAATCAAGTATTCACTGTTTTAAAAAAATCAAAAGTGTGACTATATTTGCAGGGAAGTTTGGTGGAGCACATCAGATCAATTATATGAACATTTCACAAAATATACTCCATGGACTACAAATAGAAGTCACCGAAAAAGAATATCCATAGCCAAATAAAGTAGGAAAATGCAGGCTTAAATAAATTTCAACAGCTTTCTTGACTGTAGGACTTTTCAAAGAGGTAATAGTATAGAGTGCAGCATTACCCAAATTTATGAGCTTAGGGAAAACTTCTTTATAAGAGAGACTTCATGAGACTAACATTGTGGGGAGCATACCTGAAGAAATGCTATCAAGTCTAAACTATATAGAATATAACATATTTTCAAGGAAATTTTATTAATGCCTTAATTGAACATTAGTGTTTTGGGCCAGTTAGATATGGTATCAGAATTCATACAAAATAATTTATACAATGGAAAATATTTCACTTTAATTCTATAGTTATAGAAAAAAATATATTTAAACTCCTAAAGATGAGAAATTTGGAAGGGAATGAGCTACTACATGTGGCAGCCATAAGTTATTCAATTTATAGAGTCCCTCATTTCATTTTCATACGAACTCTTTAAGATATGTATTGTTATCTCTACTTTTCATGTGAAGGAAATAAAACTCAATCTGTTTAAGTGACTTACTCAGAAAAAATTAATGGTAGGACCAGGCTAACCGAGGTCATTCCAGTGCCAAAATCACAGGGTTCCTTCCTTTGTTTTCCTTTCTTTCTTTCCCATTCATCATGCTTCCCTAAATTCCAAAATCAAAATCAATCAAAAATCAGCAGTCTTACCACCAAGGTTTAGTTTTCCATTATGGGAGAAATACTCCAATTTGGAAATCAGCAACAATTTTTCAGGTCCTATGAAAAATGGGTCCCCTTTGAAGTTATAGGGATCCATTATTTTATATGGACCACCCTGCACTTCCTATATTCTCCCCAGCCTCTTTTTATTTCATAGGAGCAAAAAATTTTTTTCTCTTAAAACAAAAGTTTCATTTAGGAGAAAAATTAATTATTATTTAAAGGGCAGTCAAATGCCATTTCAAATCATTCCCTATTTCCTTTCGTCCATAGCACTCTACCTAGAATGTGAACTGATTCAATGGGAGACTTACTATTTTTAAAATGGTCATTTTTTTGTGGTCTGTGTTCCAGTCAGTTGTGTGGTAAGAAGGAAAGCAAAGATTTCATGCAGATGTGCTTAGTTACCACTTGAGACCAGTATTTTGCATTCTTGTTTCTCCTATATAACCACACAAAGAATTATTCAAATTTGGATGGTATCAAAGAACTTAATATATAAATTCAAACAAATTACTCAAAAGAAAAAGAAATTAATCTCTTCTTTTGCCTTTAAAATTGATGATGGTTTTGTTATTTCATTATCAAATAGTCTTCTGTCTTAAATACAGGGTCTCTCCCCCAGGTTGAGCTCTGAAATATTACTGTTATAATAAATCCTGACCATAAAGTTTGACTTCATAGTTTGACTTCATAATATTTATGCTATCTAGCAAATTGAAAAATTGAAATATTTAGGGGATAAATGGTGGAATACCAACTTTGTGGATTCATTCTCTGGTAAGTTCCAATTCTCACTTCATCATAGAGCATTAATTCAGATCAAAGTTTCTACTGGAACTTTAAATATAGTTAGATATAGATACATAAATCCATATATGTATTCATCAGCAATCAGAAAAACACAAATCTAAACAATGAGATACCATTTTATCCATCTCGTTAATGAAAAACATTATCAAATAATAGGTATCCTAAAAAGCAAGAGTGTAAATTGGTACAGCCACTTTGAGGAGTAACTTGGCAGCATATAGTTAAATTTCAAATGGAAAATGGACATATGCTAAGATCTGACAGTTCCACTTCCTGGTTGTCTTAGCTTGAATTTCTGTAACAAAATACCACAGACTGGGTGGGTTAAACAACAGACATTTATTTCTTATAGTTCTGGAGGTTGAATTCCAAGATCAAGGTGCTGGAAGATTTGGTTCTTGGTGAGAGCCCTCTTCTAGCTTGCAGATGGCTGTCACCTCACTGTGCAGGGGGAGGGGAAAAGAAGGGGGAAGGAGTACTCACACTGGAGTGCTCTCAAGTCTCTTCCTCTTCTTAAAGGGCACCCACTAATCCCATCATAAGGGTCCCACCCTCATGACCTAATCTAAACCTAATTACTTCCCAAAGGCCCCACCTCCTAATACCATCACATTGAGGGTTTGGGCTTCAAAGGTGAATTTGGGGTGAGACACAAACATTCAGCCCATAACACTTGTGGAGGGCAACTTTTGAACCTGTGCCCACAGAGACACAAACATAGTTCCTGGAATACTGTTGGTCCTGAAATACTGAAATACATTTAGTCATGTATGGTTAGTTTCAAAAAATAATATTGAGTGAAAAAGGAAGGTGAAAATGATAAATGTAGTGATGCAACTAATATAAACATTTTAAAACAAAAAGCTACATATTATTTGCTATATATATGTATAAAAAATAAATGTGAACAAGAAAGGTGAACACCAAATTCATAATAGAGAATCTGTAGGGACAGGAAGAGTAGAATGAGACCGGCTCTGGTGGTTAACGGGAAATAAATATGACAAAATTTTAACAATTGATAGTTTTGACAATAGATGTTTTATTATTCTATGTATAATAGAATATAGAATATGCATAGAATATTATACACAGAATAGCTGAAATATTTACATTTTAACTTTTTTAAAGCAATTAAATTCTTAGAATCCTAGGCACTTTATGATTAGTAACAAATTACTGTCTAGACTAAGGCTGAAAATGTCCCCTGGGGTGCAACAGATTGGAAGAGGTCATCCAAACTGAGAGATTAACAACAAAGAGGTTATCTTTGTCATGATTATGCCAAACAGGGTTTTATTTGCAGAATAACTAGAATTACTTAACAGGACTGATGATAATATACTCGGTGTTCCAGTGAAATATTTACCCAGTTTGGATGTTGAAAAGACATTTACAAATATAGAAAACTTGTGAAAATTTATACTACGAGATGCTAAGACCACTGGTTGGCATTAGTAATGTGTTACATGATTGCATTAATTGCAATATGGGTAAAAAGCAATGTAATCACATCCAATACTGGGCAACCTAAGGAAAGATTATAGTGTTACTAGAAGATGGAAAATGTTGTTGTTATTCAAAGACAATGTAGGCATGAATTCTAAACTAAACCACCAACGGATTTAGTCGTTTGAGTTACGAAATAAGTTTAAGATTGGGGATATTTTGCAGGAAAATGTGTAGAATGAAAGGGGAAGCAGAGAAATAGGGATTTATATGGAGGAATAAGACATCTTTTCTAAAAACTCTATGTAAGCTGGTGGTAAATATTTTGAACCTATGTTTCTCTAAGCAGTACATGTGGAGCATCCAATGTCAAAATTTTAGAATCAGATGATGGTGGGCATTGGCATTTTATTGAGATGTGTTATATGGTAAATCATGTTTCATTTGAGGCTCGTATGTGCTAAGGATATGTTCTTGCCAAAACTGTGACAGCACTGGCTCCGGCCCCCATCATTTTTTACCTGAGTAATCTCTCAATTCAGCCTGCTCCTCCAGCTTCTATCCCCTTTTAAATTCATTTGTCCACTCCAATTTTATATCTCAGATATAAAATTCTGATCATGTCAGTCCTCTCTTTAAAAAACTCCAATGAGCTAGCCCAGTTGACTTGGAGACATTTTCTCTAAGAATAGTCAAGTAAAAAAAGCAAGATGCAGAAAAATATGCAAAGTATTCTTTTGTAAAGCAAACAATGGCCAAAAAAACCCTATGTATATGTATACTGAATATATACATACACTGTATACTTGAATATGATTATATAGCCAGGGAGAAAACAAAGAAAGGATACAAAACAAGTGTGAACATGAGTTGGAGCAGGAAGGATGTGGGTAAAGAAGGGGGCGAGAATGGGAAGGAGAGAGAAGAGTGGGAGAGAGGAGCCAATTAAAAAGCAAAAAGGAAAAACAACATATAGGATATGATCACGATCACCTTTATACATATTGATATATACTGTAATATTTTTACATAAACACTTGAAAAGCAAAAATAATTAATAATTATAACTTTCCATTGTCTGTAGGAAGAAGTTTAAACTCTTTGGCACAAAACGGTCTTTGCAATTTCCAAATTATCTCACAATCGCACCAGCCTTGTGTACCAGCTGTGCCTTCTTCTTCACAGTTCCCACACCACACCATCCCAACCCTCCCTCTCCTGCCCTTACACAACCCACTGAGCATCTGGAATGCCCTTTCCTCCTTCCTCCCTAGGGAAGTCATATCTTGATTCAAGATCCAGTTCAAATGTCCTTTGCAAAGCCTTGCTTAAATTCAGACATTGCATCTTCCATGTGTTCTTAAGTCCTTCTATTGTGATGCTAAATTGCATTGAGATCACTTTTGAGCATATTTCGGCATATGATCCTCTCACTAGACGACTGGTTCCATAAGGAAAAGAACCATATGTTTAATTTTTGCACATCAAGAACCTGGGATAACACCAGCATTTAGGAGATGGTAAGCAATTTTCATTGAATTAATTGATTTCACATTTTTACATTTTACATTTTTAAAATGATGCTCAGTATCATTCCATATCAATACTGTTGTGCTTATTTTTGACCAAGATCAAGCATTTACATCCCCTATAAACCAATTAGTTTTATTCTGGTTAATAGCCATGATTTACACACATCCCATACCTGTCTCGGTAACAAAACACTAAGGAGAGATTCTTTCTTTCTAAGTTTTGGGGTAGGGCCCAAAAAATCTAGAAAAAAACAATAGATGGCAAGTTCTCCCACATTCTAAAATGTGGCACTGGACTTCCTAAACAAGACCTGCAAGGGGGTGGACTAAAACTGTTTGGTGACTCAACATCTACCTAGTGGGTCTAGAAGAGATGAAATTGAAGAAACTGAAAGACATAAGAATTTCTTTGGAAAAAGTTGTTAGAGGCTGTCACAAATTTCCATCTCCTTCACACATGAGAGAGGCTTCAAAACCACCTCACAGAGAGCTTGATGTTGACTCTCCAAAGTTTGGAGGACAGAGGGGATAAGTGTTTAGTCCACCTTTGAGAAATTTCAGGCAAAACTCTCTAGCTGCAGCTGCCTACTTATGGGTAGTGCAAAGAAATACAGCTGTTCTTGGAGCAGGCTGCACTCTCACTGATGATAGGGCAGAGGTTCATGTTTCCATGGACCAAATGTGGGCCCTTTTAGATGGGAGCTGGCTAAGGGGTTCTTTTAAAAGGAATTTTTTCTGGGGATGAGGGAACCTTAGCAACTATATGGTACTCACTGTTGTAGAAACTGAGGAGCAGTTAGGCAGTCAAGCAGAAGGGAGGAGACTGGATTGTTCTGGTGAGGGAACCTCCACAGAACCCACAAGAGTGCCCCCATCAGCTGTACACATACAAGCAGCCAACGGAGACCATCGGCATTCCTGCCCTTGCCTCTCCTTCCTCCTTCTTTGACAAAGAAGGGTGGAAAACCCAAAGCCAGTGGTGAGGGGGGTGGCAAGACATTTCCTTGTCTGCAGCAGAACCAAGATGGAGAATGAGAGCTTTTAACTTCACAAGAAATTGAGATCACTAACTACTGCATAGACTCGTCATGTTAATTACTGAAATGGGATTCTGACAGTGACTAGAGTACTTTTTTAATTGTCCAAAAGGAAATGAAAAAGCTATTGAACTCATCTAAGATTTCAACTGGAGGTGGGGAAAGATGTAATCCATAGCAAGGGCTTGAGTTTATGTTCTAGTTGTTCAAACAAACCCATTGTGTATGCTATTTTACACAACAGGAATAGAATGAGAAATATATATTAATTTATATACATTTATTGGTACTACAAGGAAAGAAAAACCTCAGAGAGAAATATTGGCTCATTTTTATATTGAAGGCCAACACTGGAGTAAATTGTCTATTTCATCATATATATGAAAACATAAATATGAACAATAAATCTTATTTTATAGACAAAACATCCTCTTAATTTCTTGACTGAAACTCACAATTAAATTATTGCAGCAATTTGAACACACACAAAAAATTATCTTCATAAAAAATTTTAAATAGCTATATAGTAAGATACTCTCATCATAATCCAACGGAATAATTAAGAGAGGTTTTTTTCCGCTATCCTAATTCACTGCATGCCAGGGATGTTAGTAGGCACTGGGGAAACTAGCACGAAAAAGACCACCCCATTGTTATTCAGAAGTTTGCAGCATAGGAAGAAGACAAACACACAAAACATGCCGGCCACTGGCTAGTGAAGGCCAGCGTTAGATCACACCTGCACTACTACGGTGCCCGACTATGCCTCCTGACTCCAGACTCACAACCCTCATGCCCATCTCTGATTTTTAAACTAAAACTAATGCGGCCATGGCACACACTTGCATTGACTGCTCTACTGGCCTCTTGTAAACTTCAGTGTTAAATTCAAGTACCTTAATCTGAGATAATCTGTATGATCTGCCCTCTGTCTACTTCTCCATCCTCCCTTTTAAACACTCTCCTCCTGTTAACCTTATACTCCAGCACCTCAAACTATACCACATCATTTCCCACCTCTATGCCTCTGTCCATGCTTTCCTTTCTCCCTTTCCTATCTCATCTGCCTACAAAACTCTAGTTAGTTCATTTTCTGAAACCCTGCTAAGATATTCACCTCTTCTGTAAGGTCTTTCTTGCCCACCCTGTTTTCTGAACAAGTCACACCCTTGTTCATGTAAATTCCATTTTTAGCCATACTTCCATAAGGGCACATGTGACATCGGTCTAAAATAATTTACTTATGAGCTTGTCTCTACCACCACACTGTTGAGCACCTGATATAGGGACTGGAACACTGTAGACAATGAACAAATAAATAACTGAGCCAAGCTGAATTTGGTTCGGTTGTATAATAATATTTTCTGACCACGATTAGGGGCCAGCACGGTGGTTTTAGAGGCCTAATGAACTATGAACTGAGCTTTTCTCTGGATTCAAATGGAAAGTTGTTTATAGGTCCTAATTGACTCTGGAGAAAACACAAATGAGGCAGTTTGGAGGACTGTTGGCTACAAATCAGGCCCAGGGTTTATGTGATGGAAACAGGAGTCCTGAGAGGTTCAGAGTGCCCACGTCCTATAAGAAATTGGGCATTGGAAGAAACAATTAGCTATAACACCACTGAGAAATCAAACGAGAAATCTCTGTGGCCTGGCACAATGTTCATCTAAACTTTGTCCTATACTTTAGGTTCCGTTTGTTTTTTCATATGGTTTCCATGTTCCTCTATCTTCCCCCAAAGGCATACTCATGTTTAGAGAACCTGTAATAAAAATATTAGATAAACAATAACAGTGACTGCTTTTCACCTACTGGAAATTCACACAATTTATAGAAATGAATAAAGTTATAAACATTCAGAAAGAATCATTAGCCAACTCCCTCTCCCCAAAAAATTACTTTCTCACTTGATCTCTTTTGAAAGAATAAAGACTTAGGAATTTTTCAGAATTTTTATTATTCCTGAATATAATTGAATGGGAAATATTTAAATTAATTTCTCCTTAGCACCATAATCATAACTTTATTTTTAACATTCATCATAGTAATTAATGGTGCTCCATCTCTACTCTTCCCATTCATGGTTGAACATTATTAAGATCTGCTTCTGCCAGAGATCAATTTAAGTTGGTTCATATGCAGTCTCCTCAGTTTTTAAGGTTCACCTACACAACAAGAATAGTCCATCTGGATATAGTTTGTGATCTTGACTCTACACACTCCAAGAGACAACCTACTAAACAGCCTATTCCAAGCTGCCCGAGAGGCTGAATCCTAGTTTCTGATCATTCACCCATTCAACAAATATTTCATGAGCTCCACAGTGGGTCAAGCACTGGACTACTCATTGTAAATAGTAAGGTACAAACAACATCCATTACTTTCAGAGAACTCCATGTCAAACTTACAGATAATTGTGTGCTCCTACTGCATGGTCTGCAGAAGTAGCAAACTAGAGAGCAGCACGGTAAGCTGCTGCTAATACTAGACTTGCCACTTTGTAGTTCTGAAGTAATAAACTGGCTGATGGAGTTTGCCATACTTGAATTTTCCACATTGCAAAATTTGCTTTTGAAATTTTAATCATTTTGATTTAGCCTTGAATCACAGCAAGACAAACAAAAACCCAAAAACAAATAAACAAAAACCAAGTATGTCCTAATTGTCTTGCTTAATGAAAAATCTGGTAGGAGAAAGGAAAGAAGCCACGGGAATGGAATTCTTCCCTAGGGCTATGTTTTTTGGACAGAACTCCACAGGGCACAACAGAAGGTAGTGGCAGAAGGAGTGGGGGGCTAATCCTCTCTGCTGGAGGTATCCAGAGGTGGGAGACTATGGTACCTGGTGTTTTGGTTCAGTCTATCAACATATAGAAAATTAACAGGCAGCTATATAGTTTTGAAAATTATAAAGTCCTTCGGTATGCTTTCTTATGGGAAAATTATTTTGATAAGTGCATTTTTGGATTACTCATGTTTCTCCAGTAATATTTCCATCTCATATGTCAAGGAGTTACTAAATATGTGTCTGGAATTAAGGGAAAAGATCTAAGCTTGAGATATTCAATTATAATTCAATTTAAAAAACAAAGTAAAGGATATTTTTTATCCCATATTCTAACTTTTGCATGTGAAAGAAGTATTGTCTCTAATTTTGTCTTAAAAGTGAATGACCAAAATAAATAAATGGGTGTGAGCGTCACATATTCCAAACAATGGGCTAGAGTAACTAAACAAGTATATCGAAGTTTTTATTTAATGACCAAAAGCCCGACTGTCATTATGCAACATTTGCTTACGTGAATGGATGTAAAAAGTTCAGCAATTCATGCACTTTATAAATTGCAATATGTTTAAATATGATTAGCTTCAAAACTTTGATTTCCAACAAAAAAATCCTTCATTGAATCTTGATTTAGCAGGCAAATTTAAAGTGATAAGATTTTATAAGTCTAAGATTCTATTCAGAATATTAAAAATTAAACTAATGAAACTATATGAACCAATAGCCAATTAAAATTTGTATTTTAATTCCCAAATATGTATTATGCAAAAATTAAAGATTATTTTTGGTGATTTCAATTGGTATACTAAGAAAATGCTGAGTTCTTAAATATTGCTTCATGTTCATAAAACCCCTAAGTGTAAATGCATTTTATATCTTCATAAAATCACCTTATATAAAAGGCCAATATGAAGTAACACAAGAAATCAGCACATTTTCTACCTCTTGATAGCAGTGACTGGAAATAGAATTCTTAAACAAATTAAATAAAACTAGCTTCTTAGTTAGCAACTTTGGAGTTTTCCGGTCTGTTATGTGGTTGGACTATTGCTGAAGTGTCTGGGTTGGGTTGACCACCCATCTAGCACTCAATCCACATGCCCAGTTTTGTGGGAGTCTTTCTGCTCTTATGTTTTTAAAGTCATGTTTTATTTTTCACTGACCTCCTGCTATGATGACCTTTGAAGCAAAAACATTACTATTCCCCCCCATGGACTACGTGTGATGTTGTAAATGTGATTTAAGTATTGGGCAGATGGGTTTTTAAAAAAAGCTAAAATTCCATGTAGGAGGCCAAATAAATTTGGAGGAAAATGCAAAAATTTAAATTGTAAACTTCTGAGAATTTCCCAGGAGCCACACACCATTTCCACACTTTGAAAAGAATGTAGTAAGAAGTTTTACAAAACAGAAACTGATGCAAATAACTAATAGGAAAAAAAAAAAAAGGAAATGTAATTCATTTGTTGAAAGCAATATAGAATAGCGTCTTGAAAAGTGCATTTAACAATGCCTAGATGTATTCCAAGTGGTACTACATGGCATCTTAGGGCAAGTAGGGTTTGGTCTCTGCCTTAATGATGACACGTGGAATGCTAAAGTCAGGAAGAGGCTCAGAACCTCTCTCTTCCAGTGGAGGCTTTGTGAGAAGGACTAGGTAGGATTCCTGATCTACCACCACCACATTCAACTTCAACCTGAGTACTGCTGGGTATTTCACAGGTAGCATCTGTTTGAACAAAGTGTTTCATAGCTTTAAGAAAAACTTGAAAATTATTAATCTAGTATGAAACTCAGAAAGATAAATTTACACAAGGAGTAAAGTGATGAATTTGAAAGTAGAACTTCTTTTTCCTCTCTGTTGGTCCAGGTTTTATTTATCTACCTCATGGTAGTTCAAATGAATTCAGCCAACGAATATGGAAGAGATTGTCGCAGTACAGCACAGTTAAAGAATAAGCCTAACTTTCCTCTTAGACACTATTCTTTTGTCCACTTAGACTTTTAATTGTTTCATTTTAAAGCTTCAAGCCAGACTTCTGTTTTTTATTTTGAGATTTGTAGCAGAGATGATTAGTTGTCTACATGACATTCATTTACTTGCTTCTTTACTAATAGAACCCAATATAATTAAGAGTTGCAATATGATCAGCTAAAAGCTATATTTCCCAGCCTCCCTTGTAAGTGGGTAACCCTATGACTAAATTCTACCAATAAAATGTAAGCAGAAGGTTGGATGTGGTGGCTCATGCCTGTAATCTCAACACTTTGGGAGGCTAAGGTAGGAGGATCACTTGAGGCCAGAAGTTCAAGACCAGCCTGGGCAATAGAGCAAGGCCCCCATCTCTACCAAAAATAAAAATTAAAAAGTTAGCAGAAGCTGTTCTGTCAGGCTGATTCAGCTGGTACATGCATTTGCCCTTTCTCCTTCCCTTTTCTTTCTGCCTTAAATGGTCACAATTTGCAAAGAACTTTGTCACTACTGTGGAACAGAAATCTAGAAGCATCCTGAGGCACATTGAACACATGAAAATAACACCCTGGAACTTGGGACTCTCCTTGGTTAGCTACTGTTAATCGAATTCCTGCCTGATATACTTTGGTACAAAACCATATGGTAAACATTCTTCAATTTCTCACACAGTTTATAAGTAGCATAGTAACAATAGCCCAAATGTGTAAAGCCTTTTCAAAGGAAATTTATCATTCACTGGTAGTAACATAAGTTTGAATCTTCTATTCCTGTTTTAAAAAGAATCTCAAGTTCTGAATGTGACTGTGGGACCACAGCTTGGTATGTGGAAAAACGCCTTCCTGGGAAATTCCTCTGAAAACAAATCTCTGTGCAGTAAAACTGATTTTAATCTGAGTACATGAAGGGAAAGACCTATCCTGGTCCAATATTCTGATTTATAAATTGTGTCTAGAAAGAAACAGTTTTATTGTTTTCCTGAAGATAATATCCATTTATTAATAGCAAACAGTATAAGGGTTTGTTCTCTCAGGTTAATTAAATATATAAATCACATAATATCAGAGCCCTGAAGAAACCTTGATGATGCTGTAGCCCATCCTCTCATTTTTCAGTAGAAAAGACCAAAAAAAAAAAAAAAACACAACAGGAGTTAAGCTGGTACTTCTTAACTGTTCACTCCACACTAGATTCTTTCTCAAATGAAGGAACTTTATTAAGTAGTAGAAGAAGAAAGTACTTCTAGTCCTTGCTTAGAGTTCTCCCTTTTTGCCTTTTCTCTTGACATCCCCCTCAACCAGGATGCCTTTCCTCCCCTCCCTTAACCTGGCTAACTGCAACTCATCCTTTTAAGACACAAGCATAGGCCGGGCACGGTAGCACCCACCTGCAATCCCAGCTACCTGGGAGGCTGAGGTGGGAGGATCACTTGAGTCAAGTCCACTCTGGGCAACATAATAAGACCTTCATCTCTTAAAAAAAATACAAAAGACCCAGGTATGGTCCATGGTCTTACTCAGAAAGCTGTCCTTGACTTTGCCCACTCCTCAGTGTGCCCATCCCCTGGCCAGGGGAGGAGCTTCTCCGCTCTGCTGGCTGCACACTGTGCCGACCACCGTCCCACACTCACTTCGTATCCCAGTGATCTGGGTAGATGCCTTCTCTTTCTCAAAGGAAATGGGACTCCCCAAGGGCAAGGACCAAATCTGTACCCCCCAGTGTGCAGTATGGCCAGATCTACCTTCCCTAATACTTAATTTCTAGAGAACATATGCCAGTGAGCCCTAGTGCAGTGAAGGCGTATGCTTACTCAGTGGACTCTTCCTCAGCTCTTCAACATAGTTTGAAACCCTTTCTCCTATTGGGTTCCTTCCTACAGCCAAACACGAACTCAGGGGAACTGGCTCCAGAAAGCCATAAAGAGATTTAGTAGTACTAGAAAGAAGTACATGGTTTTGTATTCTGCATGGGTATAGCAATTCAATAATAAGCAGCAGACAAGAGCAGTCGAATAAACAGAGCACACTCGATAAAATCATGTGTGCAAGTCTCTGGTTGCTCAGGCTTGGTTTCCAAGCACATTGTAAAAGATCTGAGTTTTTAAATTAATAGGTTAATCTAGGCTTAAGAAAGGAGGCTACAACAATGGAAAAATCACTGATGTAAAGTGCAGCAGGAAATCAACTATTGGTGAACGCTTATTTCCTAGAGCAGAGATAAAGGAAACTAAAATGGTCCAAATGATATTCTCTAGGTAATATATTAAATCTCTTCTTTACCACATCGACTATAATTTAGTCATTTTAGTTGAATATATTTCTAAATGAGAGCTCTCTGGTAACCCCCCCATGAATGCTTTTGCATCATATTTTAAATAATTCTATAAATAATTTTTATGTTAAAAAGTTTTCTCTTTCTAACAGAGTATTTAATGGGGGTCCCATGTAAAAGATCCTACAGAGTGAAATATTAGGAAATAACCAAATAATTGATATAGTCATTTTAATTGCTACCTTGTTATCTGTGACCTAGTTTGCTTAGTGGCTTTTATGGAGCCTGATTCTCTGATTTACTAGGAAATGTTGAATTCAGAATGGATGTAAGAATATTTTGATTTCTCTTTCAGTTCTATTGGGTCAACAGTAGTTCTATAAAAACAAATCAGGCTAGCAAAATACATTTTTGGTATTTGTTTCTAAACAGCAAGTTTATATTAAATTAGATTTAATAAAGAATAAAAGTATTTTTTCCTATAATTATTATTGCCTATACAGTATATATATATCAAGGCAGACAAGAGAGAAAGTAATCTTATATTCTCTTGAAACACCATTACACACAATCGGATAAAATGAACCTGAAGTCTACTCTTTTCTTTACAAACTAAGAGCAAGTTTGAGAACTTCTGGAGCCAGCATCAGGCCCTGAACCTTTGTTTTCTACTCCCTATAGCAGGTCTTTAGTCTACAAACTTTTCTTAAAAACACTCATCATCTCTCTGCTGGCCATGGTGGCTCACACCTGTAATCCTAGCACTCTAGGAGGCTGAGGTGGAAGGATCGCTTGAGGTCAGGAGTTCGAGACCAGCCTGAGCAAGAGTGAGACCCCATCTCTACAAAAAATAGAAAAATTAGCCAGGCTTCGTGGCATGCACCTGCAGTCCCAGCTACTCGGGAGGCTGAGGCAGGAGGATCACTTGAGCCCAGGCGTTTAAGGTTGCTATGAGCTAGACTAACACCACAGCACTTTAGCCTGGGTGACCGAGTGAAACTTTGTCTCAAAAAAGAATACAGAGGAGAGGAGAGGAGAGAAGAGAAGAGAAGAGAAGAGAAGAGCTCATCTTTGAGTTGTCCCATCCAACCAAGGCACAAAATGACATTCATTTGTGATTACAAATGTTCCCAATGGCATAGACACCATTCCCAGAATGTGTAAAGGTCTAGATGAAAGGTGTATAGAATTGTGAAATAATTTCTACTTACAGGTACATAGAAAAGCTTTTTCACGAACAGCAGTGAGGATAATAATAAACAAATGATGGCAGTCCAAGTAAGAGAAAGACATAGAACAGGGTATTATAGGACACATAAATGCACAGGCATGCTCACATGCACACACATGCCCGTGGCATGACCATGGTATAAACATTCTCTACAATCTGTGAGATCAGCCCTCTTACTTGACAGCTATTTCTCAGAGATGACAACTTATCTTCCCAGTAAGGGTGAAAATTCATTCTGAGGTGTGAATACATTCCCCAATATTTTGTTTCTTTGGGACAAGGTGTCTGTGTGTGCGCCATGCATAAACATATATGAGATTATAATGATAAGGCAAGAAATTAAGTCTGACCATCCGCAACCTGTGCCAAATACCATAACCAAAGGGCGCCATAAGAAATAAACTGTATAAAATTGTCATAGTATTTGGGAGTTCTTCTCAGTAACTCGTTTGTAAATTGAATGACTGAATGGTCATGTTTCTTTCTTTAGCTTGGCTACTAAGAAACTTAGAGTCATCTTTGTCACTAAATTCACATCCAGCCTCGTGGTGCTTTCTTTCCTACCTTGGTCTTCACTTTAGCTATGTGATATCTTTTTTAATGGATTGAAGTCATTTTTTACTTACTTTATTGTACTTCCTTTGTGAACCATTTTGACTCTTTTTGATATAAGACAAGAAGACACACAGGAAGGCACAGGGTAAGGGGAAAAGAGAAAGGGCCTGTGTTCTGGGCTTTGGAGTCCAGTTAGGCCTAAATTAGGATCCTACTACTTTCTAGCTTTTGACTTCAGGCACATTGCCTAACCTGTAATTTATTTAACTCTCTGAGTCTCAAATTCATCTAAAATGGAGGGATACTAGTAAAAATACAGTAAGAGATCAATTATAGTTTCTTCCTTCCCAATATTTCCATCAACATCTAAATTATGTACGTATGGGTAAACGTGTGTTTTATACATGAAACTATGCATGTAGACACATATGATATATAGAGTGTATATATATACATACATATTTGCATACGCACAACCTCTCCCTGCCTCGCACACAAACACACACACAAAAGCTGATTTCTGGGGTCACGATTTTATTCGGAAAGTTCCAAAGAACTTCAAGGTGAGCAGTTAGGAAACTAATCTATCCTGGCCCACAAATGCTGGTTTGTTTTTTGTTAAAATTATGATCCATCGAAGGTATTTGAAATAAGTTTATGAAATTAGCCGTTTCATGAAAGCAACATTCCGGTAATTTCTATGTGTTAAATAGAAGTCTCAAAGAAATTCCTCCCTTTGGGTGCCCCACGCACCCCCATGATTTACTCTGCCTGTCTGCTGCAACAATCATCGCCACAGTACACAGCGCTCACCACTGACCTATTGCAGACGGTTAATCAAGAGCAGAGAGAGCAGCTTTCACAGTACAAGTAGTTACTTGTTCTCAACTTTTTAAAGTTCATAATTCAGTCTTACTGTCATTTCTTTCCTCTTGCCGGTGCTTTTGTGAAAGGTAGAGCTGAACAGAAAGAAAACCAGAGTCATTAACTGTTCGAAAGTTTAATGTGCTACCAAACCAGAATTAGATGTGATAATGAAATTTCCACTGCTGAAAGCAGACTCTGCTAACTGATGTATGTAGTGAGAAGGTGGTCACATAACCAATGAAAATAAAAAACTATGTTCATTTTTTATACTTCTCATTCATTTTTTTGTTTAAACTGGCCAAACACCAAATTAGACTTCAGTTAGAATACTTTAAAAAGTGGATTTGGCAAAATTCTACTTGTTTCTTTTAGGAAATGTATATCCTGTGTTTATAGTATCGATGTTGATCAAGTAACCTTATATCTAGAGACATTCTAGAACAATGGATCAGGATTTATGGCTTAACTTGCTAGATTTTATACAGCCATCCTAACTGGTCAGAAGAGCCATCCAAGTCACCACATCTTTTCCACAGGGCCCCAGAAGGGCTCACCCTATTCACACCACTCCTCAGCCTGACATCCAAGGTGTGTCTAAATAGGATTCCAATTTACCTTTTCTAACTATTTCAGTTTCTGTCTTTTATGAGCAATATAGTCAAAATGAATCATTGGTTCTTCTCCAAATGCAACACATTCTTTTCTACCACTTATCCTTTGCATATGCTGTTCTAGCCTCCTAAAGTTCTCAGCTGCAGCCTCTACTTGCTTCCCCTTCTCCAGGCACCCCCACCCACTGTGCCATTCTTCCTATCACTTCCACTCAGGGACCTCCTACATACCACCATCTGTCGAAATTATATCCATTTAAAGTTCCATCAAACTGCCCTTTTTTCAAGAAATTATTCCTTTCTGCCCACCCCAAACTGACCTGATCTCTTTCTCCTCTCCATGCAGAATCGCTTAGATTTAACTCTTGTACATCACTTTTCATAGTCCTCAGCACACAGTAGGAGTTCATTTACTGTTTGATGAGTGACTCAGTGACTTACAGGCTATCTTGTACTTTAAATTTACCCCCTAGCCTTCTCCTTCTCATCTTATCACTTCCTAATTGTAAAGATGGGGTTAGTGGGAGGAGAGTGCTTATTAATCTCTATAACCTTTACGTTATCTAATAGGTTCATTGCACATAATGAAGACTTGATAAATATTTCTTGAATTGCGTGATTAAACTGCGTCCTGTTCAGTTTAAACTGGACTTCTCCTGGATTTATCAGAAGCACTGCTAGTGATGTAAGAGGTAATTTTCTTTGCTGAATCATAGCTGAATTTATATCACACTAAGCTTTGGAAGGTACCATTTTTCAAATTAAATATAAAAACAATAACCTTTCCATGTGTAACATTTTAAGTTCTCCTGGCTCCTTTCAGGCATAGGGACATCTCTGTAAGGTGTTGACCTAAATTTCTTCTGACCTAATTTCCTTGTTGCAAAAGGAATTCGGTGCAGCCAGCCCCCACTGCGGAAAGGTTTTGTTCTACATCACTGTCACATTTCAATGACAAATGGAATGAACTTTGTTAGTCCTTTCGATATTTCGGAATAGCTCAGGATATTCCCCTCTAATATCTAAGAGGATTTCAGTGATTTGTCCTGCCGGCTACAGAATATAAAAGGGCCTTCTCTGTCCCACACATTCTCCCTGAGCAGTCGGGCATACCTCATGGAAGTACCAGACATTATTTGCACAACATTTTTCTGCACGGTAGCTGAAGAGAAGGTTGCTGATGAAATGCAGAAGAATAGAAGTGGCAAAAATGATCCTTTGGACTCTTGAATCAAGAAACAGAAATGCTTCTGAACTAGCTAACCAACTCTACTTTAGTTCTAGTTCTAAGTGCTTTGAAACAAAAAATAAACTAACTTCTATTCTTATCATCAGAAAAAAATAATTTTCTTGTTAATGATACAGATAGATCAAAAAACCTATTTTTCCCCACTATATTGTGAGCAAGTGTGTATATTTGTTTGTATATATGTTTGAGAAAAAGGAGGCTAATAAAAGAATAGGGTTGAGATCAAATAATTCAGTAGCTGTAAAAGTCATAAGACAATAGACAAGAACACAATAAAAATTCTTCCCTTTGAATTTTTTAAGAAAAGACAAGTCTTCCACAAAGAATAGCTTCAGTCTATTACTTTCTAAAAGAAGAGGAGTATACTAGGTGACTCCCAGGGCTTTGTTCAGGGCTTTGTTCTGGTGTTGTTATTAACCAATGCAGTTTCAATATGGGATAGACTGATTTTAAGATTCAGAATTTTAATAATCATTTCAGTAATATGGTGAATGTACCTTAAAATGCTTAAAATCACTGGAATTCTCTCATTTTTTAATCACAAACTATAACTCAGAATGTCACTCCATTATTTCCACTTGGAAGCAAGTCTCTTGGAAGACTGTCAGGCACCACACCCTGCCAGCTGGTGATGTGGTCAGCAAAGTCGAGAGGAGGTCAAGGAAAGCAGCTGCCCTGGCAATGTAGCCCGAACTGAACTGGTAACGTAAAAGAGAAAAAAGAGAGAAAAAAGCCGATAAAGGGAAGCAAAAGAGTCTGTTTCAAAAGAGAATTAATATGAGAAAATAAGCAATAGAAAATTTAAAAGTATATGGGGAAATAAGTTTTTTCTAACAGCAACAACAACAACAAACCCACAGAAGAAAAGTAATCTGAAGAGGAAACGGTATTTTAACCACCAAAAAAAAAAAAAAAAAGCTGAACATCTCTTGAAGAACTCCCTAAAGAGTCAAAAATCACAAGCAGAATGAAAGATGTACCTAGATAAATAGGTTATATGAAAAGAAAGCAAGCCCAATTAGAGTCCTCAGTCAGCAAATGGTCATTAAGCAATTACTAGCGCAGACACTGCTTTGGGTACCAGGATACATAATGACCCAAACAGGCAAACCCACTACCAATGCATTATCACACCAAGATTGTGTTATGCAATGGCCAGAAGAACTGATTATTTAGAATTGCACTTCTTATAGCCTGGTGCATAGTATTAACCCAAGAGCAGAGAGATGACGGCAGGGAGACAGAGGGGCAAGGGAGGCTGAGAGAGAGAGAAGATGCACGTAAGATTACTGACTACTGTGTTTGACTGGCTGGCTGGTGAGCAAAGGGGCTGATGTATTACCTGAACCAAACAGAATAGATTCTCCCCTGAGGGTACTTGCCAGAATCCCTAGGTAGATCATCTACTAAAGGACAAAAAAAAAAAAAAAAAAGAAAGAAAGAAAGAAAAATCTTTTGTGACATCAAAGAAAATTATTATTCCAGGAAGTCAGTTTTGGTGAAGGAATTTATTGGCATATTTCTGTGAATTGTAAAGGACCTCAAGAATTTCCTAGTGTGAAACAAAATTTGTAAAGTTAAATAGCCCAGGAAGTCTCATAGTCTCAGCAGACGCCATTACAAAATTGCCCAGGAAAAGTTGTATGTAAATTGTAGACTTTGCCTGCTTCTTTTGCACCTCTTCGATATCTTCTCCTGTTGATTAAGCACTTGGCATGACGCTGCCACCTTGATTTGTATATGATGCGGTAAAGATTTTAATAACCAAGTAAACTGGTAATCTGACGATACATGTCAACACATATGTAAGCTCTGCAGTGAACTTCAAGGTCATTTCCTCTCATGGGGACTAGCTTTCCATGATTGTCTATTACAGGATCTTTGGAGAAGAAAAGGACTTCCACCTACAACTGTTGGAATTTATTTACTTAGCATGGTACCCTGGCACCATTACTCCCTTATCCTGCTGCAACACACCTGCTGCTCTGAGATCTTCTCTCCATCAAACACATGGAAAGGAGAACAACTTCTAAAATTCATTTTTACATTACCAAGAACAAAGATGACAATTTGAAGCAAAAGCCAGGTCAAATGAAGCTTCTCATAAAATTGGCTGGGACTGCCTCTGCTCAGGGGAAAGCCTTGCTGAATCTCCACTTTCAGAAGCCGCACTAGATTGAACAATCAGACTGTTTGAAAAACCCATCATCCCACAAGGATTTGTGAAGTGTTGAGCGTCTGGCATATGGGTGTTCTGAATAAAAGGATTTTGCCAGAAGTTCTGAGATCAGAGATTCATGATTAATTCTGACTGCTTGGATCAATAAAGATTGTTTTCCTTTGAAACAGAGCACCTATAAAATTCTGTAATTTGAGGTATAGGAAAATCACCGCCGAATGAGCAAAGAGTACTTTGCTGCCCACAGAATCCATTTGGTAATAATTTCGGTGTGAAAAGTAAGACCATTATTTTGATAGGACAAATGCATTTGAAAGTCATGAAAGATTATATCAGTTGAAAATTATATTTGCATAAAATACGTTTTCAGCACAAACTCACTCAGGTGGAGCACTATTCACACCAGAAATGCAATTCAGTGTGAGCTGTATTCCTAAAGGAAAAGTGCATGTGAGAATTTAGATTATTTCGTCTAGCACAGCTGCTGCTTGTACTGCAAAAGCAGAGATGCAGCTGATGACAAGGTAGAAGGGAACTCGACACCTCCACTGGCATGTGGCCAAGAATGCAGAATGTTTTAGCCAGTCTGTGGCATGTGATCCATTTCTTAATTGTTGATAACATATAATTAGGACAATCTAAGCCTAGTTTAATGAATGCAATAAGTTAAACTGCAGTGCTTGACTATACTTGGATAGACTTTGTTAGTCTTGGAGCATGGAACTGCAGAGTAACATTTTATAAACAGTACAAAATGGAATCTTCCCTTTACAAACTATCAGCCCAGAATTATGGCCGACATCCTAACCCACAGTATAAATTCTGTGCACTGTATAAATGTCAACTGATATTCATGGCCAATGTGCCCAAAATAAATTTTTCCCTTGAAGGTTTTAAAGGTAAGATTTATGTGAAGAAATTGGGCACATATTTAAAAATGACAGACTACACGTTCTGCTAATCAGTTATCAACCTGATTTATTTTGACAGACTTCTTTCTAAGATGATCAGAGCTCAGTCTAGTGTACTATACGATTTTTTAAATGCAATAATTTTCTTGAAAATAATGAATTGATTATTAACTTTTTATTAAAATAGATTCACTGCCTTCATCTTTCCACACCCATATTACTTACCTGCAGGTTTTGTAAAAACATTGTCGTTGTAAAGCATGCAAAAGACCTTTACCTAAGCCAGAAATAAATTCAGCTGGATTTTTAAATATCTCTGGTAAAAGATTTATTTTTTCCAAAGGGGAGAAAAATCCTACCTAGATATAAAAATAATTCAAGAAATAAAAAGTTTTGAGAAAATGCATTTTAGATTTTTGGCCAAAAAAAAAAAAAAACCACATTTTTAAGAGAAGCTCTATTTATCCACAGCATAAATGCTTTCTCCGATTTTTTTTTTTTTGTCTTTAAATTTGTTCTAATGTTATCAGAATTGATTTTTAGTCTCAGTCATCCCATAGGAACTGTCTTGAGTGAAGCTCTTATCGGGGAACTGTAATGAAGAATCAGCTCGCAAAGCTGTTACTATGGTGCTCTCATATCTGAAGAAATTTTTAGTGGAAATAAAATTCCAAAGCACTAAATTTAGAGGTATTTCGTTTCCTAGTAAGAGGTATAAAAATAGTACTACTAGATACAATTTAAATTCCAAGGGGGAGATATTTATTTCTGTACGATACTCAACCATGTACATTCTAGAAAGCCAGTCTCTTTCCACAGGCCTTGAGACAAATTAAAAATCATGTTAACTAATTCCCTGTTAGCCCCCCCAAGAGGATAATAGTTTAAAAAAAGGAGATCTTCTCCATTTTCACATTTTCATTTGAGTGTTGCTTTTAAGAAGAAACTTTACAAAGTAAGGGTGTAACTCTCTAAAAATGTATTCTTTTTCATGTATTTAAGAAAAAATTTTGACAATGATACATAATTGTAGTTTTAGATGTATTATCTCATAGAGGGAGAGGAGAGTTAAAGAATGTCATCAGCACCCTATTATGGTTACTAGAAAGCTCAGGTTTAAGCCACATTTCCTATTAAAAGAAATAATTACTATAGGGCACACAATGCAACAAAATTCCCTTTTCTGAAAAAAGAATACGAAAATTTCCAGAAATCATGATAAAGTATAGCCCTGAAATTTAAATATTTCTATCACATGTAAATGTAATTTTTAATAAGCTTCTGCTCACTATTCGATAATGTACCAAATTCCTCAAGTTAAATTGTATTCCAGAAGTGTTGCCTAAATTACTGCTCGAAGAATAAATTTTTTAAATTTATTTTTGTGATTAAGCCACCAAAAACAAAAAAAAATCCTGTAATATTAATAATATTACATGCGTGAGACTATTACGTTACATTTGCACATCTAGGTTCATAAGAAAAAACTGAGGAATTGGCATCTCTCAAGAAACAAGACTACGGCAGTTACAGATGTATACTTTTGTATGAGTGACAGATACTCATATAATTATTGAAGAGGAGGAAATAAAGAGTATAGTCATAGTTCTTCTATCCATTATGTGTAATTTTGTATATGTATAAATATATATTTGAATAAAAAACTTTTAACATTAAGATTTGGCAAGTGAAATAAAGAAAAAAGTTCTTATTTACACTGTTCCATGTACACAGGAGAGAAGAGAAGGGTTCATGTTATAATTGGCTTTGGTTTTATCTGTTCTTACAAACTCCAACTATCCTAAATGAAATTATTCAGAAAAGCAATCCACAGCGCCATCCTCTAAATTAAAATGTAAACCTCATGTTAACACAAATAAATGTGCCCATAATTTCAGAGACTATTTTAGGAATTGTGGTCATTATATGTGTTTCTTTTTATGGTTAATTTGGAATTTGGGAGAAATTTTGGCTCATAATTAGAACAGAATACCAAGACCAAGAGATACAACACAATGCAACAGTAGTTAACTCACCAATCGTGTACAAATATCTACTTTAATACTTCTGATTATCAACTGCACAGTGAAGGAAATATTCCTTCAAATAAAATAAACACAGAGCTTTCATTAAAGAATTCACACAATTTTCTAGGTACGCTTTTCATGTTACCAAAATTTAACTTTCACCTCTATTTGACCAGGCCTGCTACAAATGGTGAAATCTAATGGTGAAAAACAAAGTATAAAGGAAGTGAATTTATTTTGTTATCATTTAAAACAGAACCCTACACTGTAGCATTCATAAAATAAAATTTAGTAAAGCCTTTTTTTCTGACAAAACACTTAGAAAATAATCCCTAAAACTGCCAGTTTAAAAACTGCTCAGGAATGTTACACTGTAAAAGTCACCTTTGTGTTAATTCATTATTTATTGATAAAAAAAGTGTTTGCCTGTTTTTTGTCACTATGGCTGTAATTATTTCTCTCTTTTTTAATCAGCTGTATACTAAATATAATCTACTAGTTTTTACCAACTTTTAGCTCACAATAAAACTAGCTCTCCACCTTTTCTAGTTGCTAGACAAAATGGATTAGAAAGTGATACTCTTGTTAATTTTACCAGAAGCTACAAAGTACAAACTGCACATTCAGCTACTCAGATTTCTGGACTTTTAACTGTGTCTCTAGAACTGTATCAGGTGATAGTATTTTGCAAATATTAAACCAATGCATTTTATGACATTCCCTAAGTAACATTTCTTTTCAGTCTCCTCTTCAAGATCAAGCCAGAAAAGATATGGCCCTAGATCAGAAAAGGATAAGAATTTAGCTCAAAAGCAAGGAAGGCTTTGTGAAAAGTAAATGAATTTGTTAAATTCTTTTAGTACCTACTTAGCATTTCATAGCATTTCAAGACTAACCCTGGAGAAAATCAGAATTCTTATTATAAAGAAAGGATATCTTCCACCTATGAACGCCCTAGGTCATGAGACTTGCTGCTCCTTGGTACCAGGGCTCAGCATGGAGTGAGAGGAGACCAAGTCCATCCTTTCTGCTTCTAGGGGTGAATGATGGTAGAGGCTGGAAAGCAGTTGGAGACTGCGCATGCAAAAGACCTTTACCTAAGCCAGAAATAAATTCAGCTGGATTTTTAAATATCTCTGGTAAAAGATTTATTTTTTCCAAAGGGGAGAAAAATCCTACCTAGATATAAAAATAATTCAAGAAATAAAATAAAAAGTTTTGAGAAAATGCATTTTAGATTTTTGGCCAAAAAAAAAAAAAACCACATTTTTAAGAGAAGCTCTATTTATCCACAGCATAAATGCTTTCTCCGATTTTTTTTTTTTTGTCTTTAAATTTGTTCTAATGTTATCAGAATTGATTTTTAGTCTCAGTCATCCCATAGGAACTGTCTTGAGTGAAGCTCTTATCGGGGAACTGTAATGAAGAATCAGCTCGCAAAGCTGTTACTATGGTGCTCTCATATCTGAAGAAATTTTTAGTGGAAATAAAATTCCAAAGCACTAAATTTAGAGGTATTTCGTTTCCTAGTAAGAGGTATAAAAATAGTACTACTAGATACAATTTAAATTCCAAGGGGGAGATATTTATTTCTGTACGATACTCAACCATGTACATTCTAGAAAGCCAGTCTCTTTCCACAGGCCTTGAGACAAATTAAAAATCATGTTAACTAATTCCCTGTTAGCCCCCCCAAGAGGATAATAGTTTAAAAAAAGGAGATCTTCTCCATTTTCACATTTTCATTTGAGTGTTGCTTTTAAGAAGAAACTTTACAAAGTAAGGGTGTAACTCTCTAAAAATGTATTCTTTTTCATGTATTTAAGAAAAAATTTTGACAATGATACATAATTGTAGTTTTAGATGTATTATCTCATAGAGGGAGAGGAGAGTTAAAGAATGTCATCAGCACCCTATTATGGTTACTAGAAAGCTCAGGTTTAAGCCACATTTCCTATTAAAAGAAATAATTACTATAGGGCACACAATGCAACAAAATTCCCTTTTCTGAAAAAAGAATACGAAAATTTCCAGAAATCATGATAAAGTATAGCCCTGAAATTTAAATATTTCTATCACATGTAAATGTAATTTTTAATAAGCTTCTGCTCACTATTCGATAATGTACCAAATTCCTCAAGTTAAATTGTATTCCAGAAGTGTTGCCTAAATTACTGCTCGAAGAATAAATTTTTTAAATTTATTTTTGTGATTAAGCCACCAAAAACAAAAAAAAATCCTGTAATATTAATAATATTACATGCGTGAGACTATTACGTTACATTTGCACATCTAGGTTCATAAGAAAAAACTGAGGAATTGGCATCTCTCAAGAAACAAGACTACGGCAGTTACAGATGTATACTTTTGTATGAGTGACAGATACTCATATAATTATTGAAGAGGAGGAAATAAAGAGTATAGTCATAGTTCTTCTATCCATTATGTGTAATTTTGTATATGTATAAATATATATTTGAATAAAAAACTTTTAACATTAAGATTTGGCAAGTGAAATAAAGAAAAAAGTTCTTATTTACACTGTTCCATGTACACAGGAGAGAAGAGAAGGGTTCATGTTATAATTGGCTTTGGTTTTATCTGTTCTTACAAACTCCAACTATCCTAAATGAAATTATTCAGAAAAGCAATCCACAGCGCCATCCTCTAAATTAAAATGTAAACCTCATGTTAACACAAATAAATGTGCCCATAATTTCAGAGACTATTTTAGGAATTGTGGTCATTATATGTGTTTCTTTTTATGGTTAATTTGGAATTTGGGAGAAATTTTGGCTCATAATTAGAACAGAATACCAAGACCAAGAGATACAACACAATGCAACAGTAGTTAACTCACCAATCGTGTACAAATATCTACTTTAATACTTCTGATTATCAACTGCACAGTGAAGGAAATATTCCTTCAAATAAAATAAACACAGAGCTTTCGTTAAAGAATTCACACAATTTTCTAGGTACGCTTTTCATGTTACCAAAATTTAACTTTCACCTCTATTTGACCAGGCCTGCTACAAATGGTGAAATCTAATGGTGAAAAACAAAGTATAAAGGAAGTGAGTTTATTTTGTTATCATTTAAAACAGAACCCTACACTGTAGCATTCATAAAATAAAATTTAGTAAAGCCTTTTTTTCTGACAAAACACTTAGAAAATAATCCCTAAAACTGCCAGTTTAAAAACTGCTCAGGAATGTTACACTGTAAAAGTCACCTTTGTGTTAATTCATTATTTATTGATAAAAAAAGTGTTTGCCTGTTTTTTGTCACTATGGCTGTAATTATTTCTCTCTTTTTTAATCAGCTGTATACTAAATATAATCTACTAGTTTTTACCAACTTTTAGCTCACAATAAAACTAGCTCTCCACCTTTTCTAGTTGCTAGACAAAATGGATTAGAAAGTGATACTCTTGTTAATTTTACCAGAAGCTACAAAGTACAAACTGCACATTCAGCTACTCAGATTTCTGGACTTTTAACTGTGTCTCTAGAACTGTATCAGGTGATAGTATTTTGCAAATATTAAACCAATGCATTTTATGACATTCCCTAAGTAACATTTCTTTTCAGTCTCCTCTTCAAGATCAAGCCAGAAAAGATATGGCCCTAGATCAGAAAAGGATAAGAATTTAGCTCAAAAGCAAGGAAGGCTTTGTGAAAAGTAAATGAATTTGTTAAATTCTTTTAGTACCTACTTAGCATTTCATAGCATTTCAAGACTAACCCTGGAGAAAATCAGAATTCTTATTATAAAGAAAGGATATCTTCCACCTATGAACGCCCTAGGTCATGAGACTTGCTGCTCCTTGGTACCAGGGCTCAGCATGGAGTGAGAGGAGACCAAGTCCATCCTTTCTGCTTCTAGGGGTGAATGATGGTAGAGGCTGGAAAGCAGTTGGAGACTGCATTTCCATTTCCCTTTGTGGCTTTCACTTTTCTTAGTGGTTGGGTGCTGGGAAGCCCGAGTGAAGAGCAGCTCCAAATTTCACATCCAACTCTAGAATGCAGCCTTCCAGGGCTGCCCCATATCGACCTTCTGGGTGCTCATCTCTTAGCCTTGAGGAATGGCTTTCTGGACTCCTCTTGGTTTCAGTGTGGCCTGGCTAGAAACCAGGAATTTCTACAGCACCCCACCCCTAAACCCAAGAGGAAATGACGAGGCAGCTGAGTTGAAAACTAGCAGGCAAGGTGCTTCCGTGGCAGAGGCTCAATTTGGGCTTTCCACCAGGGAGCCACAAGAGAATGAAGCAGAAATGGAGGTTCTGTAGCACCAACCAAAGCCAAGGGGAGGGTGAGTTGACCAAGCTAACATAACAGGTGCCCACATCAGCTATGGGTGCCAGCAAGACAATGAGCAAAGGACAGCACCCTGATAACCAGAGGACTGATAGGATTCCACACCACTCCTAGACTGCAAAAGCACCCAGACACCAACGTGAAGGGGTGCCTGGAAATGGACAGAAGGCTGAGAAATCTGGGAGACTCAGCGTGTTTTCATAAAGAGACAGCATCACCTAAAGGGATGGTTTTAATTATTGGATTGGACTGAATTTTAAAATGCATGGGACTCTAAATTTATAAGAGAACCAGAATAGTTATAGACAAAATAATGGAGCTGTTTTCCAGGCATATCCAAGTTGCTATGTGAGTGAAGTAAATGTTACATAACCAACACAAAAAAGAAAGTTTCTGCAGTAAAAATAATTCCCTCTCCAAACACATATCTATACACACATACAAGATCACAATAACCTACCGGGTAAAGAGAGAGGGGCGACCTTTTTGACCTGAATTGTCTGCACTGGGTGATGATGTTAATTAAATGGGCCAAATAACCGGCCGGGTTTCCTTTTTGCTCTTTCAATGTATATGTAAGTCAGAATTACCCGTTTAAAAAACAACAATAAAAGACTTCCTCTTTCTTAGTTTGCTCATCTGCAAAGAAGAGTAGTAATACCTTACATGGTTATTTAAGGACTTAAACGAGATGATTATGTAAAGTTAAGGGTTTTCTGTAAATCGGCTAGCACCATGCCTGGCACTTTTATCTCCATGTCTCCCACACCCCGTCTCCATACCTTTTCTGGAATCAGCCAGGTTAAAACCTTCAGGTAACTGACGTTCCACTTTCCATCACCATCATTTCAAATCCCTGAAAACCAAGTTTCCAAGTCTTTGTGGTTCACCTAAAAGAGTTCTCAAACTTATCCGCTGGTTGCCTTGCTCACTGCCCTGTCCTTCAGCCCAGGATCTCATTTCCTCTCCCTTTGGCACCTGTAATATCCTCTAACCAACCACCTGCCTCCAATCCATTCCCTCTGGTCTGCAAGCCGCCGCTTAGCTCGGAGCTTGCCATGCCTTTCCCCAAGACCTCTCTACTTTCTTTTCTCTCTTCCTCCATATCTTTCTTTCTCTTTTTTGTAACTTCCCTAAAGAATATGAGACAACTCAAAATGTTAAAATACATAGCATGAATCCGTGAAAAGTAAACCAGAATAAAGATGAATCAAACAGAATAGAGAAATAGATATTAGAAGACCCTGAAATAGACCTTTCCTCAGCTAAGATGTAAATTTAACTCTGAGCTTTATGGCAGTTCAAGTGAAAAGGGAGGTATTGGTTTTGGTTGTCATTAACTCAGAAGTTTAAAACAATTAACTTTATATTTAACATTCATGTTCCAAAAATTTAAAATTAGTTACAGAATAAGTTTTTCTAAGGAAGGGCTGAAAGTTCCGATTTCTTAAAAAAGTTCAGGTATTAGTAATACTATAACATTATTTATACATCAAAAAATACTTAGCAAACAATTTTCTTAACATAATACATATACGCCAGAACCTCAATTAATTGAAATCTAGTTGACTTAAATCTTCAGCTAACTAAATTTTCCTTTCCTCATTCAAATGAGGAAAAATGAAATAAAAGAGAAAAAAATCAAACAAATATGAGGTGGTTATGCAAAGAGGAAAAAAAATAAATTTTCTAGGTATACCCTAGAAGATGTAACTTCCTATATCATTTTATATGAATTTTTCTCTATAGAGATAATTAATATTTATTTATACACACATATTCCTAGCATCTAGTGGCTTGCCCCTTTCAAATTCTCCATAAACTTTTATTTTTGAGTGAATGAAGACTCTGATACACTATGAAACCTTCTAATATAGATCTGGAAGTGATTCGTAATGAAGAGCAGTCTCCTTATTTTATGTTAAATAGCAATAATAATAACGCCTAAACTTCAGAGAGCGTAGACGTTATCAGTGTGGTTTTACAAGTATCTCATTTGATCTTCACAAGAAAACTGGGTTTCTGAGAGGTTAAACAAATTGACTGGGATTACACATCTAGTAAACAGCAAGGTCGGAGCTTGAACACAGCTTCGCTCAACCCTTTTCACAGCCTAATCAGCTTCAATTGATTGATTAATTAAGTGAGAGTGATTAATTGCCAGCAGCTGGAGCTTGTGTCACTGAGGGTATATTCTTCAGCGCAGTTTCATCGAGGCCCATTTTGATATGTTACAGTGGTGTCCTCGTTCCCTTTCATCTGCTTTAACCAAATAGATGATAGAAGTGATAAATGATGAAGAAGGAGGGGAGGCACGTGCTGCATTTATAATGTGTGTTTCACAACTGGGCAGATAATACTGCATGTTACAAGTGGGAGCTAAACTATGGCTACACAGGGCACACAGAGTGGTGTCATGGACACTGAACACTCAAAAGGCTGGAGGGTGGGAGGCAGTGAGGGCGAAAAATTACCTATGGGGTATGATGGACACTACTCGGGTGATGGGTTCACCAAAAGCCCAGACTCCACCATTACACAATATACAGATGTAAGAGAACTCAATGTGTGCCCCCTAAATCTATTAAAATTAAAACAATTTTTTTTAATTGGGAAGATAAGATTTAAGCATATACTTGCTGAGGGCTCCAGGGCAAGAAGGTCCCTTGGTAGTTTCCCATGTCTGTAGGACATGGGAAAAAAAACAGGTAATCCCAGTGTCAGCTGCTGGCAGTCATCTGTGCCCATAAGGGAAGCTCTGGAAGGCAGAGTGGAGAGACAGGAAAAAATCAAGTTTTCTTGACAGAATGGAGCCACCTACACTAAACCACCTTTCAGCTACAAGGCCCTTACATTGTCGTGAATTCAGTTTGAATTGGGTTTTCTGCCACTTGCAACCAAAACTATATGAACTGATCCACGAGGGAAGAGTGGAGGTGAATAGGAAGGCAGTTTACACTTTCTTACATACTGTAGACTTACGTGTAAAGTCACTAACATGATATTGGCACTTACTAAAGTTGCGTGCATGAGAACCTTTTGGATGACACAAACATGACTCAAAAGAAGTGGAAACTGAGGTCTCGGCAGCGCGTGAGGGAAATGGCAGTTGCCTTTACAAGAGCTGAAGGAGGAAACAGAACAGTCCCCCTCGTCCTACACAGCATAGGATGCCAGTGGATAGCCCATCTGGCTTACAGGTGCCAGAAACAGAAAACGTTGGGGAAAAATTAGAATAGAAGGGAACGTATAAGTGGAACATGGATCTCCTCTACTCAAGATGTAAAAGGGAAGTTTTCCACCCACACACTGGGCATTCTGTTTCTACTTTATAGGCTGTCCCCAATCCCAGGCCCCTCTCCCTACTGAAAGGCGATGGGGGAAAAGTGACTCCACCAAAGCGCAAGACAGAATGACCCACAGTGCAGTTATGGAAGACAGCCAGTTCCCCAGCATTGATGTGGTCCCACTCAACTTCTCTGGGGTGGATGCACGCAGAGGTTTAGTGACAGCAAGCTATCGCAGCAGCTGGCACACAAGGAACTGAAGTGGAGTCACTGCAAGTAGGGTGGGAGGGAGAAATGCTCCAGAAAGCACTGAAGTGTAATTTCAAGCAATGCCGCATTGTTTTGGAATTCGGGAAACCACAGGAGTAAACAAGCCAAGCTGGCATGCAACAGGCAAAAATAAAGCAGGGCTTTTTTTTGTTTCTGATCCAATAGAGAAGCCAGATCAAAGATCTGGAGCAATGGTTATGGAATTCCCACTCTACAATATTGATCCATTCTGTTAACAGCTCTTTATTGTGTACCCACTATGTGTCGCACGTGCTCCAACACCAGAGTATGACAATGAGGAAGGCACGATTCCTTCCTCTGAGGCATACAAACCTGAAGCCACCAAACTCAGATGTGCAAAATATACACATATGTAATTTTATTTTTTTCCATAACAATTTATGTTTTATTTGAAGCCCCCATTCACATAGAGGCAGAAATAAGGCCTCCCTATAGCCCCCTTTCTTCTGGGCTGCCTCTACCTTCTAGGGGGCTTAAAAAGTGCCAGGGACTTTGGAGAGCAGTGTGGAGGTGAGGGGTCCAATCCTCGCTGCTCTGCAGGAAAGCTGCCATGCCTTCTGCACTGGTCTTGGTCCTGCTTCTTTGCAGGTCCCTCTCTCTCACAGCTGCTGTTCCACTCCTCCCTGGTACTTCCTCTCTGCTTCTTTACCATTCTAGGCATCCTCTGGGCCCTTCTCAGGCACCCACCAGCATCTAAACCCTCTTCTTCCTTTCTCAACTCTTTTTTCCCTGGACTCCTGAAATCTTTACCTACCCTGGGCCGAGGAGGGTATAACAGAAACTGATTCCTTATGATTTCAAATCTTCTTTCTTTCTTTTTTTTTCTTTTCTTTTTGAGACAGGGTCACACTTTGTTGCCCAGGCTGGTCTCAAACTCCTGGCCTCATGCGATCCTCCTGCCTTGGCCTCCAAAAAAGTACTGGGATTACAGGCATGAGCCACTATGTCTGGCCTCAAATCTATTTTCTAATTTTGAACCTTAACTTTGAATTATAAAAACAAAAAAGTCGACTCCTTCATCTTCACTTGTTTTCCTTTGCTGTCACTTCCTTGAGGTAGCTTGGCTTCTTGAATGTGGAGGAAGGGTAGATGTTATAGGAAATATTAGGAGGACAGAAGCATTAGATTATTCCATTACAATAGAGTTTTGTTCTTCTTTGGAAAGATGGGAAATTTTTCCTCGAAGAGACAACATATAAGTGGATCTTGAGAATGGATAGATGTTCGCCAAAAGAAGAAAGTAAAAGAGGATCAAAGGTCTGAGCAAGACTTTACTTGGAAACAAAATTAACCCAACGCTCTTTTTAGATCATGAAATAGCACAGGATTTAAGAACAACATGCATAACCTCATGGAAAACGAGGGTTCGATGTCATTAACCGAATGAAATGTCTACCATGAGTAGAAAATGAACCATCTGCCACCATATTTTATGTGGTTAAATGTCTATTTGAAATTTACATCCTGTCTTTCACTTTAAAAGTTAAAAAACAGAAAAGCTCTATTTAAGAAAAACATAATCTAGAGTAAGGCCCCAAAGCAGAGGTCAGATACAAAATTAAGAATGTTATTTTCCTTTCTTTCTGTGGCAAGTGCCTATGAGCCTTCCATTAGAATAATTGAGTAATGGAAGATTTCATTGTTTATGAAAAGAGATCCCTCACAATACTGCCAGTTCCGAATTAGAAATTTTCAGATGCATGTTACATAACTGATTTGATCAAATATATTGTGAAAGAAACTTGGAAACAATAGGCAAAAGCAATTTTTAAAAAAATCACCCATCAACGTTCAATTTCCTACTAGCAGTGTGTATTACAAATTTTATCAACACGTGTAACCTCGCTTCACTTCAGTGAGAGTCGTGTGGGTGCCCGTGCAATGGAGAAAAGAATTCCAAGAACACGCAGCACTCTTCCCAATTTACATTTTCAGTATCCTGAATTTAAGCATGCTCAATGAATCTGACAGGGAGTGCTACTGAAGTCTCAACTCTAAATAAATAGTTTAAAATAAAAAGTTGTATAAATATCAGTCCGTGCCAATGATGCGGTTTGAGAGGGAGTGCTATAAACACAAAGTAAATTAAATGGGATCTACTTTTGTGGGGTAAAAGGCTACTTAGACTGGCTATTATAGAGAAAATTTTGTTGTGTGGTGCGACAGCACGTACCCATGTGGCTAACCTACAACTGGTAGAAGAAACAAATCCCACCCATACCTAGGAGTGGTGCCATAGCCAGACCACAATTCCTATGAGGGATGAACTTAATTTGCTGAAAATGAAGGCCAGGCTCTGTTGCAGCTCATTAGCTGGTTACAGACACACTGCGAGAGAAGAAAGTAGAATTTAGTCGATGTTCCAACTTCTACATGTGCAGTGAATAAAACAGACTATTGTTTTTTTGATAAAGAAGTATTGTTTTGAATGTGCAGATTGGCTAAGTAAAGCCAGCAGAATTTTTTGGCCAAATATAGTCTCTTGCTCACTCCTAAAAATCCTAGCTTTCAAATTAGGAGCTGAAGTCATTGAAAAAAAAAAAAAAAAAAAAGTTTACATTCCTGCAGCCTGCTGCAGCAAAGCCAAACAAATGTTTGGCTTAAAGCTCACTTACATCTCTTTCATGAGCCTTTTCTTTAACATGGAAGTCTGAAAAATACCATTTCTTTTATCGAGTCATTTAATGCCAAGTGGGGTGTGTGTGTGTGTGTGTGTGTGTGTGTGTGTGTGTATTTATGTGAGGACACACACACTCGGTAACAGTACTGTAGGGTCAGTGTAGTGGTTTTAAAGCATGTGGGTCATATTCGAATTTAAAGAAACCATGGTTTTACAGCTTCTGGCATAATTTAGGTCACAGTCACAAACTGTGATTTTTTTTTAAGCATCATTAACCACTGAATGGACAAGGAATGTGTTATTTTCAAGGAGTTTCTTTGGTGCCAGTTCAGGCAATAAAAACCTAAGGACAGGGTCAAACTGGGAGGGTAACTTAGTATGTAGTTTCCCTCCTGATGCACTTTTTTACCATAAAAATTGCATGCTTTTTGGCCTTCAGTCTCTCAGCCCAAAGTGGCTAACATGGAGTAAGAGCCTCCGTTTGCTGGAGGCAGGCATCTTGATGGCCAATTCCCACGTTGTCGGCAGGACTGGTGCTTTGGCACCCTGAAGAGTCTATTAAGATTATAAAATTGAGGAGCTGAATATGCAGTGCTCGAGTATATTTAGGATCACAGGTAGATTCTCCTTCATAGATCAGCCAAATTTTTGCTAGACTGTGGTTGAGTTTTGTCATAAGGACAACATTCATGTCAAACAATTCCCAGTTCAAGACTAGGAAATGAAATGGTTTAAAGCAGTCTCTTTATGACTCGGTGGCAACTGACAATCTGTGCCCAGACCTGAGGAAAGGGCAATGGACGGAGCCGTGTGTGCATCGCTCTCCCCGCCCTCTCCTCGCTCTCTACCGGCTCTACCTGCTGCTCAGGTTACTGTCTTTGCGGGAGTAACCTGCACTGAAGGTAGATTTCCCAAGTGCAAATGCCTGGTGTGTTTGAGAGCGAGCATGTCCTCATAGCCACAATATGGCATGACGGGCAGCTAAGGGCCTCCTTAGACAATTCTCGTTCCCTTCCCAACCTGTAGACACTAAACAAACAACTAAGTACTTTCATTCAGAGGGAAGTTGTTATATGGAAGGAATAAAATGAAGCACTTGCTATAAAATATTATTTATATACTAAATTATTTTTCAATATAACATTTGAAAAGCTGATTTTTTTGGTCACATGAACAGGATCTCCAGACTGTCTCTTTGGATGTCATTGTGTGTAGTAGCATTGGCTTTGATAGAATTTTACCTGCATAGGTTTACCTGCATAGTTTACATCATCTGTATAATCATGAACACATTAGCATCAAAGGAAGAGCAGAAGAAATGTGTTTATTGGACATTTTTTGAGGTATTCCAGATATCAATTCTTGTGCTTTTGATGAGTGTTTTAATACATCACAATCTACCAAAGAATGTTATTGATTTAGGGCAAAACCTCTGAGAATTAAGTCTGGAGAGGCTGTAAGAGGCACACCTTTTGAGAGAGTGGCTGCAGACTGCCCTCAGTTCTAAACACAGTGCCACCTCATTAATGAGATGTGCCCCAGACATGCATTTTCCAAATAAATATTTGTTAAGTACATAAACTAATAAGAATGCTTTAATTTTAACCATTTTATTACTTTCTAAAATGTTTTATAAATGCCCTTGCCTCCATAAAAATAGGCTATAGAATGCAAATTTGATTTCTTTTGTCTGTGTCATAATTGTGAATATGCACTATTGTATTACATAACAGTTGTCCTGTTTGCCCTTGAGCTTGGCTTGCTTTCTCCTGCAGTTCCAGGTTCTACTGCTGTGCCTGTGTCTAACAGCATTTCACATTCTCCCTTCCACTCTGTGCTAAGATAGAAGAAGAGATCTTTCCTAACAATTTATGCTAAATAATAATCAATATGACTCTGGGTGAAAGGATATATAATTGCAGTTAGGAGGAATAGTTAAAGAGATGTATTGTACAGCACGGTGACCACAGTTAATGACAATATACTGTATGCTTGAAAAATGCAAAGGTAGTGGATGTTAAATGTTCTCAACACAAAAACGATAACTATGTAAACTAATGCATTTGTTAATCAGCTAGTTTTAATTATTTCACAATGTATATATGCTTCAAAACATCATGTCATGCACAACAAATGCATACTAAACATTTTTCAAATAATTAAAAATAAATTCTCTAGAAGTTTTGCAATAGCACTCTCTGCCAAAGAGTTTAAACTGCCAATGGATCAGTATTCAGGTAAATAAGGAGTCACTGCAAAATAAAAGTTCTGTCTACCACTAGACTGCTTCTAAAAGTCAAAGAATACACATTGCAACTAAAATTTGTGTTGACCATCAAATGAATTTT
>NW_012147189.1:3599606-3626565 GCF_000956105.1 Propithecus coquereli | reverse complement strand
TGTAGAGATGAAGTCTTGCTATGTTGCCCAAGCTGGTCTTGAACTCCTGGCATCAAGTGATCCTCCTGCCTTGGCCTCCCAAAGTACTGGGATTACAAGCATGAGCCACTGTGCCCACCCTAAATATTGAAATATTTTAAACTATAAAACTGCTATAAATATTTTCAGTACTATATGAAGGATTAAATGTTGCACACACATAAATACACACACACAATGATTCACAGGTGAAAGTGAATCACCTACAAGTCTTTGGGTGTGAAATGTTTCTGGCAAACCACAAATAACTTTACCTATTCTACCTAAGGTTCCATACACGATTGGTGCTCAATTAAAGATATAGATGTGAGATGTTCTCACTTTTATTCAGGCTAGAGAAGGAGGAACCATTTAGGTATTGACCTCAATTCTTATAACAGAATATCAGAGTTTCTAGTCTCCTTGCTGTCTTGACTACAAACTGAGTGCTCTTTTATATTATGTGCTTTCACTTTTCATAGAAGAGAGACCCAAAAAATCTCAACTAGAAAACAGAATGAAAGATGGGCAAGGAGAAATTTGTCAGGAACATAAAAGTCAGCGAGAAAAATTAACGCCACAGACTCTTCAGGGGGAAGAGGGAAGGTATAACCATCGTTTTACCAATTTAGCCAACCAAGTCTACATTTGTAAAGCTCCAGTCTTGGTATCTTGAGAAAAGGAACAACTCAAAAGGAAGTGTGGTGGAAATTTCCAAAATACAGAGAGTCTGTTTGGATAAAAACAGTGAAGACAGGCTTCTATATTTAATGACAGGGCCTGGGTTGCCTGTCTTCTGTGATCACTGGCTCTGTGCGGTACACTTTGGTGAGTTTATGATGGTGTAATCCCGAGATGAATGAAGCACTCCCTTCCCTTCAGTGCTGTTTATTCTTAGCTTATGCACACAAAGAGAAAGGAAAGTTGTCAACAACGCATCCAGTTTATACACTGGACACTGCTGAAAGCCAGCTGACTCAAGTGAACCAAGAAACTCTTGTATCCTGAACATCCTTCCTTCACTCATTCACATGCACAAATATTTACTCTGCACCTACTATGTGCCAGGCACAACAACAGAAGGGGTTAGCTGGGGAAAAACGTACAACAGGAACATGGCAGTGGTAGGGAGGGGAGGAAAGAGGAAAAAATAGTTTGTGTTTGTATTAATAAAAGGAGAAGATTCTTTTCCTGACATCCTGTAAAAATCTGACTCTCAGTCTAATTTCTCAGTCACATTAAAAAAGTGTTCATTTCTAATTTGAACCATAATATTCTGGGAGGATGGCCCCATGTTGGTGAGCCCTTTATTATTCCTCCTGAAATACACAAAGTAGTTGAAAATGCATCTGCACTAGTTCTCTAAAATAACTTGAACCTAAAGAATATACAGCTCCATATATTTCAAAGGCAGAGAATAATGGAGACAATAAAATGATTTGTTGCTTTTTGTGAAAAATTACAAATGTCCTAATTACAAAAACCAATTATGTGTCCATTTTGCAATTAGAAAATAAACATATTAAAGTGAATACTGTCATAGCGCCTAAATTCTAATATCTTTGACGTAATAGTTGGGGAGAAGAATTGGAGAAGAATGGAAGAAAAGGGTCTTTTACTAGAATTTGCAGGAGTTATGGATCACTCTATATCTTCAAAAATGAAGCCCTGCCCTTAGGAAAAATCAATGTAGTGGTTCTAGCCAATGGCAGACTGTTTTAATATCATTCTGTGAATTGGGACAACAGAAATAGACTTGTTCAGAAAATGTTTTCAAGTCATGATTTCTAGAAGTCACCCCACTTATCACTATGTCAGAATATTTTTCTTCAGTCCATTAGGAGTAGGCTCTGCCTTTATGCTGCTTTCAAGGATTCCAAAGGTTCACTCACAATGTCAGACAACAATAAAATTCAGCGTAATGTGAACCACTCCATGATATTGCCTTTCCTTATTGCCTTTCAGTTACGCCATTCTAAATGCGATAAAGGAGAAGTTGTTCTGAATGGAACAGATAGAGAAATGAGTATCATTCTCTGAGTTGAAAAGTCACAGACTGCAATACACTAACAGCTTAGAGGAGAATTTCTCATACTGATGGTTGGTTATGCGTGTTTGAACATCTGAGTAACCTGAAAAGCATACAAGATTGCCTATTTCAAATCGTGATGGTTTTTATTTGGCATGCATTCCACAATGGGCAATAAAGCAGTGCCCCCACCAGCTGCAAACGTATCGACGTGTTCTTCTGGAGAGCAAACCCAAACAGCGCTGTGGTCACAGGAGAGGAGAACTAGTGGCCACTTACTCTGCAGAGCAACCCTGTGAAAATGAGGCGCTTCTTTCTACAGAGTGGCTTGATTCTCAGCAACAGGTCAGGGCTATTTGGGAGACTGTAAACCCAGGAATGCGCCCAGAGCTGCCAGTGGGGCCCCAAATGATCTTGAGCAGTTTGCATACAACCTTGGCACAGTACAGACCTGCCTCTCTGCGGGCATTAGCCCGAGGTGAGTTTCTTGACAGGAAAACAGTTTCTGTGCCTTCCATGGACTTTTCAAGCAAAGCAGGAACTTGAGGATAACAGCACTGATCTTTGTAGATGACGTTAAGTGCATCCCAAACACAAAAGTCAGATTTTAAATATTCAGAGTATACGACGATTATTTTACATACTGTCATCTGTTTATGCGAAGATGAAAAGAGGGACAGCCGGACAACTCTGGCCTATAAATACCACCAACCCCAGTCATTATTTTAAGTGTTTCCTTCACCTTCCAAGAAAAAAAGAAAAAACACACACGCACACCAAGTAACATTTCAAGGGTAATTATATTTTGAAGTAACTTATCTTAAGAATATGAATGATTCTTGTCCAACTCACATCTTGGGTAGTTTTGTGCAGAATTCCCACTAATGATCCCTTTGCCCAGTACTTAAAATAAACCCATCTATTCCTTCTCCCAGAAGGAAAACAACAGAAATCTCAATGGTTGCAGTGAAATTATCAACTGTGACACAAGTGAGTCATCTAAGCCACTGCAGGCAAAAGCTGACTTCTTTGAAAACTTGTCCTTTGTCTTCTTTCTAGGGAACCTGAATCACTGGCATCTGACTGGAAAGACGCAGCTTTGCTTCACTTTATGCACCAGACACAGGCTGAAGAAGTTTTGTTTAAAGTTAACTCTTATACATAATTGACTTTCACCATAGAGTTAAAGCTGCAGACCCACGAAAAGGAGTTTGTCCTAAAACATTAAAAAAATTTCAGTTAAGAGTTTTTACATTTGTCTCAACAGGCATTTCTTGTGACTGGTTTTTTCATACATAACTATTAATTCTGAAAAATAGCAAGGCTGACTCTGTGCACGTATTCAAAGCATACTTATAAAAATGAAAATATCCATATTTTCTTACATCTTTGACAGTTTACCTTTAATATTTAAGAAGTCATACTGACTACACCAATTTTACAGCTATTTAGTAAATGTTCATTTGTTGAAAAATAATTATGGAGATTTTATCGATTAAAATCTACCAGTGTTGTGAGTGATTTTGTACCCAGTATGTTCATTTATTAACATTTTCTATTTCTTTTCCATTCTACACTAACTATTACATTTTTAGGAGATGCAATTTCCAGGATTTCTATTCGTGAAGTACTTCAAATCTGATAGACTGATTTCTTAAACTACGTTCTTTTTATTTAAATCAATAAAAAGGCATAACAAAATATCTACTATTTATGACACATTTTGCTTCATGTCAATGAAAATAATAACTGTTTTATAAAGTCAACCCATTTTTGCTGTAATTTTTTCAATTTTTTTCTAAAAATTCACTTTAAATATTAAATTTCCATTTTTCTTAATGTGTATTAGAAGTTGTACTGGCATTACAGAAATTATAAGTTACTCTAACATGAAAATATATCTACTAATATTCATGGAGGTTTTTAAAATTAAGAGTCTCCAGTCTGCCTTGTTCTAAGCAGTGGATTTTCTGACACAGGATTTCAGAAATACAATAGGAAACTTTAGTGAGTATATGTTCCCCTTAAAGGTGTCAGTGTTTCCTATTATCTGTAAACATTCAGAAATACAATATAGAGAAAGGCAAGAAAATCTATACAATGCTATATGTTGAGCCAAAAATAATTAAATGTTAGACTCCTGCCAAAAAGACAAAAATATTTACTAAACGGTTATTTTGGTGGGATCAGCTTCTCCCATCAGCCTGTCCACCAAACTGATGACCTCAGAAAGATAAGCCACCCCCTCCACACCACTACTCAAATGAGAAACAGAACAAACATCCCGAGACATTTTCCAAGAGAAAATCTAAAATAAAGAATCATAAGGACTTTAGAGATCACTGATGACGGAAACATCTATTTTTGTGGAATAAAATGAGTTGGAGAAATCATAACATTTTTGTAATTAAAAAATAATGAAATATATTCTTTCAAAAAAGTAGAGATGGCTCCAGCATGACTCAGTAAATTAATTAAATAACCAGAGTTTAGTGATTTTTATACTTTAGATAAAATAGATAATAGATAAACTTCAGAGCTTCCAGCTCTCACTTTCAGAACCCTCTCTCTACCTTTTGTTGTCTCTTCCAGGTCACACCTCTGCATCCTGTTTCCATGTGCCTGTCTTTCACCAAGATGACTAATGAGTCCAATTAAAGTATAGTATTAACTGTAGCAGTTTAGCACGTTATTCCTGAAACAGGTATTTCCATTGAAGACTACAGGCTCTCAAGACCCCAAGGAACAAATGAATTTCAAACAGTTGACAAACAATAAGAATAATGTTTAGTTCCCAAAGGAGGTAAATTGTCCTCTGGGGTGGCTCTTTAGTCAGTATACCTGTGACAGCCCCGATGCTGGAAGTTACCGGATTTTGGAGATGATGTTTGCAACCAAGATAAATGGTAGAGTTTTGTTGGAGTTACCCAGTTCGCTGGGAATAGGGGAAGAGACAGTGGGAAGTACGCCTTCCCTCGTGAACCTACACATCTTACTACAATAATTAAGCCATGTGTTGTAATTTTATCTAAGCAAGCAGGAATGCACATAAAAGCATCTAAATTGTACTATAAGAGCTTGATATACGACACAAACATGGAATAGAATAGTAAATTACCACTAAGTGGAAGGTGGTGACACTAGTAGTTCAAAATTCATAGTCAGGAAAGCAATGCTACACAAACTGAAGCCCCAGGCAAACCCTTCACTTGGGTGGCAGAGCAGCGTAGAGCTACATACACACTCAATGCTGAAGAAGTCTGTCTGTGGAGGGTTATGACAACCAGCAAGACAAGCAAAGAAAGTCACGACATGGCATTTTTTTAGGGGAGAGTCATTTTTTGGATAAGGGAGATTGTCTCCATTGTAGTTCATAGCCAAAAGAACAATACTTTGAAAATTCTACAGTTTCTGTGGCAATCTTTGCTGCTCCCCTGGGCTTTAAAAGCCATTGTCACTCTGGGGATTTCACTGGAGATTTCCAGTGAGGAGCTACAAAATCCAGAGTTGTTAAAAGTATCACCTTAAATTTCCACAGTCAGCTTGCCCAGAATTAGTCAGCAGTGGAAAGTCTCAGAAATGGCCAAGCCCTGAGATCTGGTAGACCCAGTGGTCTGGCTGGGCAGGTACTGGAGGCATCTAAGCAGCAGGTACAATCAGAAGTCAGATGAAGATTGGGCACATCTGGGAGCTCCATGCAGAACTAGCGAGAGCTCCAGGCATTGAGAAACAGGAGTTTTTATATGGTGTGTGTGTATATGTGTGTCTGAGTGTTTGTGTTGTTTGGTAGTTATATACCCAAATGCTAAATTCATATACTGACCCCGTGCTTGAATTTTCATGTGTGCTCACCTCTAAAGGCCATGCTAAGCGTTTTAGAAATCGGATGGAACAAAGATCAGGAAAAGAATCTTGGGAGAAGAGAAAAGGAGAAATGTGTTAGTTGTCTGACACCATAGAAAAGGAGGGAAGGAATGCCTGATAGGTTTGGCCCTGAAATCAGAGGTAATGCTAGACTAGGTAAAATTACACTGAAATGTCCCACAATCTACGCCTTTTTTGTCATCTATTTTTTTATATTAATTTCCCTCACATTCCAGAATCATATTATTAGCTGGCATTTCTTGTTTCTTTCATTTGTCTGAATCCAGAAGTGTGATGCTAAAAGCAATAATTCTAGCTCCACAAATAAAACTTCACATGAAAATGAATACATTATTTAAAGGTAAACGAACGTGGTAAGGGCTCTTGAATGTCAATGATATGCATGGAGAGTGTTTCATTTGTAGATAGATTTCTCAACATGTCTGGTATGAGAGATTCTAATGATAGGTGGGTTCTCACTAATGGACGGAGGCTGGGGAACAGATATTGTACAAAGCTACATGTCCTTCAAAAAGCATTTACATAGCACCCTATCATAAGCCAGGCACTATACAAGGTCCAAGGAATAAAGAAATGGATATGATATAATCCCCATGCTCAAATGGCTCACCGTCTAGCTTGGGAAATAAGCATATTTTGAAATACTGTGCAGTGTGATAAAGTATTAATAAATGGCAAAAATAGGGAAAAAAGCAAAGGAACTACTGACTCTTTCTTGGATGATCAGGGAGTAGTCCACCAAGGAGATGTCATTTGAGCCCTATCTTGAAAGAGTGAATACATGCTCCTAAAGTGGATAAAACTGAAATGTTTTCCCAGAATACATTCCAGCTATGGTCAGAAATGGTTGATACTTGGTAATTCATAACTTGGTGTAGCTATAAACAAGTAGCATAGAAGAGTTCGAAAAGTAGGTGGTGCATGAAGTCTTTATGTGACTTTATTCTGTAGGTGACACGGGCCATTATAGCATCTTTGCCTTTTTATCTTTTTCTGGTTTTTTTCTTTTTTTTTTTTTTTGAGACGGGCGCTAGAGTGCAGTGGTGTCACCGTAGCTCACTGCAACTTCAAACTCCTGGGCTCAAGCGATCCTCCTACCTCAGCCTCCTCAATAGCTGGAACTACAGGCATGCGCCACCACACCCACCCAGCTAAGTTTTTTTTGTTTGTTTGTTTGTTTTTATTTTTTTGTAGAGACAGGGTCTCATTATTGCTCGCACTGGTCTCAAACTTCCAGGCTCAAGCGATCCTCCCACCTTAGCCTTTCAAAGTGCTAGGATTACAGGCACGAGCCATTCCTGGCCCCATTGTAGCTCCTTATTCATACTTGATAATCTTGTCAAAAGAATAAAATATACAATTTTTACATTTTTTTGATGTCATTAGTTACTCTCTACCCTCATTCCCTTTACAAGTCTTTGCATATTACCACTCCCGAGAAACACAGAGGAGCCCTGCACCTCTCAGGGGATTTGGGCACTGGAGAGACGGACTCCCCAGTCCACAGGAGACCATTCATTTTAAACCTAATTTTATTCCCAAATTCTGGCTAGTATTTTGCAGCATAACCAAACGACACAGAAACCAACCAGCCAGTAAAATATTTCCCTACTCTAGAAATATTTAATAAAACGGATTTCATCTTGCATACTCCAGAAAAACATAATAAAACTTTCATGTAAGTATTTATAGCATGATTGATAATATCACTTTTGTCTCATGAAATTCTCAGCATCACGAGAAAGTTTAAAAGCAAATGAGAAGCCTTCATACCCTCCAGTAAATCCAGTCACCTTGCAAATTGGAGTTTTATGGCGTTGCAGAGTGATAGAATAATGGGAGTGCAACTATTTGAGCTACTTACATGATATATTTCTGATATTTCATAGAGGTCCATAAGGAATGACTTATCCTCACTTCTGGACATCTACTGTGTCAGGACGTAAACTCAAATGTTTGTTGAAGAACATGATTATTACAAGTGTATACTCAGAGAAAGGAATTTCTTTTTAAACTGTATACACAAATACTAGTTTAATTTTCCTCACACTCTTTGCTGTTGTCTATCAATGACCTATCTATAAATAGATTGAACCAAAGCCTTAGAAAGATGTTGGCAGTGAGAGGATCTGAGTTCTGGACAGATTATGAACTTCTGGAATTAACAACAAAATCAAAATTAAAACCAAGGCTAAGATCAAAACTTTATAAATCTCATAAATAATATATTATTGTCTTATTTCCAGTCTATAAGCTGTCATCAAGAGCAAAAAGCCATTATCAGTCTAACTCTGATGAAAGTTTACCAAATAAAAATTCGTGAAAATAAAAATCGGCAGCAAAAAAAAAAGAGAGCACTTCCGTGTTTTTCCTGCCTGCATGCTCTTCTCTACTGACACACATTTTGCTTTTCTGTATTTACTCTGACTCTTTTTTTATAAACTGCTCATGTTTTTTTAATCAGTTGCTTAATCAGAGGATCTGAACACTCTATGGGAAATCTCTCCTTTCTTCTCCCTTTGCTGTGTAAAAACAAAGATGCTAGCTGTGACAAATATTTCACAAGGATTTTTGCTTCCTAAAATGTTAAATTGACAATGGAAATAAGACAGGAGTTAAAGGTTATCACAATTATATTGATTTTCATTTTCTTTCCATTAGCAACTTTTTGTTAACTTTTCAAATTATGCATTGTTACCTTGACCCATTTTTGAGATGCTTCAATGGATCTGAAAGGCAGTAATTTGGGACTTAAAATTTGAACTTTCAATTGCTATATTTTTAGTACAACCCAAAGGTGTTCACAGGAAAATGCGAATCTCAATTAGACAATAAAGCATTGTTTTATAAAAGCAACCACCCTTTCTAGTTCGAATCTCTTTTCATCCTTAATTTTTCCTAAAAGAAATTTTTATCTAATATTTTCACCTAATTATTTGCTCATGGCCATTGAATTTCTTTATTAGTGGGTTTTCAAATTGTGTCCTGCTGCTAGCTACAAGAATGAAAATATTTTAAAATTATGTATGCTAAATTAACATGGCAGTACAAATGTATACTTTTTAAATTATACTTTTCAGCACAAAGGTTTCAGACTCTGTACATGGCATTCCAATTCCTACAAGAAATTGCTGAGATTCAGGAATCATGAACCATGCCTAAGTTCTTGGAAACTATGTGTCTGCTATGGTGGCTGTTGGCTCCTGTGAATGGAAAAAAGTGCCACAGAGAATTTCAACCAACATGAAGCAACTGTTCCAAATTATGTATGCTAAATTAACATGGCAGTACAAATGTATACTTTTTAAATTATACTTTTCAGCACAAAGGTTTCAGACTCTCTACATGGCATTCCAATTCCTACAAGAAATTGCTGAGATTCAGGAATCATGAACCATGCCTAAGTTCTTGGAAACTATGTGTCTGCTATGGTGGCTGTTGGCTCCTGTGAATGGAAAAAAGTGCCACAGAGAATTTCAACCAACATGAAGCAACTGTTCCAAAGAATGTGGCTTAAGATTTTCAAAGACAAGTCAGACAGTTAATGCATGCAGCTGTACTAGAAGGTGACCAAGAACAAGAATAGATGAATCAAATAACAAATGCATTACCATGAGGCAGGTTTGAATTGCCAGAACTAACTTTTGTATTTTTACCTGAAGAGCAACATATTTCAAAAGAAACAATTAAAAAGTGATATAGACAGAGAACAAATTTTAAAAATGAGGAGGGGTAAATAAAATGGCAAATAAACTAATGTCCAAATCCAAAGGAATTAAAGGTTATCAAGAGTTACCTTGACAACAGGAAATACCTAAATCCTATATGTTCTTTTGAGGATAGCACATATGACAATTTTAAATCACACTAAAATTCAACTACAAAATTCTTCCAGAATAAATTAGCTTCCAAAAATCAAACATTTTCAAAGAGCCTAAAAAAAAAAAAAAAAAAAAGATAAGTGTGAAGTGTAGGCCTTCTGTGGAATCACCAAAATCTCTTAGCTCTTTATTCTTTTTTCTAAAAAGTTTCTCTGCTGAAATATAATTTAGAGAACATGCAGAAAATAAATTTAAGATGGGCCAAACAAGTATGAGGCTTGAAGCTCCAATGACAATTTAGAGACTATAAATGTTATTAAACTTCAACCCATCTCTTCTTGGTGAATGCAACTCATTATTTCCTAAGGAAATGAGTCTTCACCAACACCATTGTGAGTTACTTATATAAATTAAATATGCCACTTCTATAGAAAACTTTAGGTCAGCAGCAGATGTTGGTAAATTCCTACAGAAATGCATGCCCAGAGAATGTTTTTTTTAAATGGCAGAAATCTGCTAGCTATTCCTGCCTTATCTGCAACAGCTGAGCAATCTTTCAGTGCCACGCGGAGACGGAAAACTTGGCTCAGATATAGCGTGGACAAGCTTGCCTTAATCACATTGCTCTTTTACATGTGCACAAGGACATCAACATTGACAGTACAGAGTAAAGCAGCCATTTGCTGAAAACAACTGTCAACGTTGTCAAGTTTTTGGAACCTCTTATAATGTGATTTGTATGACAAATCTTGTGGCATTTTGTTTGTCAGCAACAGTAGTGAATTTCCATGTATCTGGGAAGGCAGAAGAACTGTTCAGAAGTGAATTGGTTTCTTTACACAGACTGTATTAAAGGAAAACAGTTATTAATTTTAAAATGACAGATTTCAAATAGATCTAGAATTTTCAAAGCGGAATTTCACTTCAAATAGCACACAAGTGTGTTTTCCCCCTTGGGCTCAAACCTTGAAAAATTGCAATAGTCGCTCAATTTTCCTTTGTTGCTCTCTTAAGTTTTGAAAACTGTTACAGTTAAAATATTCATATTTTTTGAGACTCAAATCTGCAGGAGTAATTAGTAGAGTGTGTTCTAAGGGACAACAGTAGGTTCAGTCCTTTCCTTAAGAACTAGAGGCACATCGCCATAAAGCTCATGAAATAGGTTACAATAAGTCATACCTAAGCCAGTGCACACCAGTGTTATTCAACAATGTATCTATTAAAAGAAGATTACAGAGATCTTAAGGTTCGTTACCTTTCAACATTATCCCTACTTATCCTTACTCTCAGCTGAGTTTTTCATGCAGTTACTCCTTAATATGCTTCATCCAGACATCCCCAGCCAAGGTCCTCCCCCATGTGGGTGGAATCAGCTTGGACATGCTTGTATAACAGACCATGAATGCCACCTCCATGCACATGCCAAAACGCCCTTGCATGCCTGACACCAGCATCCTAACCCAGCCAAGAAAATCTCAGATTCTTCACATCTACACTAGTTAGAAGAGATCTGTCAATGTCTAATGAGAGAATCTTTCATTTTTATGCTTCCTTTCATGTAGATCTAGTTTGAGAACTCCAGAAAAGATATTCTTTCCCTTTGTTATGATCCGTTTCCCCTCTCCTTAAAACTATGCTTGACACAGTGTCTAGAACCACCCTTATAAATAATAGGTACTCAAAGGTTTTTTATTGACTGAATTGAAAATGATAGATAAAACTGAGACACACTCTTATCACTGAAGGACAAATGCTCTGCTTCAAAACCCATAATATCCAGTTCTCCCTCCTTTCTTTCTTGCCTTTATTTTTCTGGAAAAAATACTGGATAAGGTGCCCAGAGTAACAAGAGAAAATGTAATGCAAGCAATAAATACAAGCCACACATGTAATTTAAAATTTTCTAGTAGCCACATTAAAATGTAAATAGAAATAGGTGAAATTAATTTTAACAATATATTCTATTTAAAGTAAAAAAGTTAAGAAGTAAAAAAAGTTTTAAAAAGTTTTTTAAAGAAGTAAAAAAGTTATAGTAAGCTAAGGTTAATTTATTGTTGAAGAAAGAGCAATTTTTTATATAAATGTAGTATCGCCTAAGTGTACAGCAGTGCACGGCAATGTCCTCGGCCTTCACATGCTCTCACCACTCACTCACTGACTCTCCCAGAACAACTTCAGTCCTGCAGCTCCATTTATAGTCAGGTGTACTATTTTTTATCTTTAATACTGTAATTCTACTGCACCTTTTCTATGTTTAGATAAGCAAATATTTATCTTTGCATTACAATTTCCTACAATATTCAGTACAGTAACAAGCTGTACAGGTTTATAGCCTGGAAGCAATAGGCCATGCCATGTAGGCTCGGTGTGTAGTAGGCTATTCCCTCCAGGTCTGTTGAGTACGCTCTACAATGTTTGCTCAATGCTGAAATCACCTAACAAAGCCTTTATCAGAACATACCCCTGTCATTGGGCAATGAGTGACTGTATATGGTTGAACTTTTGATTGATATATTTTTGGTACAAGCTAAAACAAGGAAAACGTGGATCTAGATTGGAAAACAAAGAGTTTTATGAACACAACTACCTTTTCTAGTTCCAGTCTCTTTTCATCCTTAATTTTTTTTTTTTTTTTTTTTTTGAAACAGAGTCTTGCTCTATTGCCCGGGCTAGAGTGAGTGCCGTGGCGTCAGCCTAGCTCACAGCAACCTCAAACTCCTGGGCTCAAGCGATCCTCCTGCCTCAGCCTCCCAAGTAGCTGGGACTACAGGCACGTGCCACCATGTCTGGCTAATTTTTTTCTATATATTTTTAGTTGTCCAATTAATCTCTTTCTATTTTTAGTAGAGATGGGGTCTCGCTCTTGCTCAGGCTGGTCTCGAACTCCTGACCTCGAGTGATCCTCCTCCCGTCTCGACCTCCCAGAATGCTAGGATTACAGGTGTGAGCCACCATGCCCGGCCTATCCTTAATATTTTCTAAGAGGAATTTTTAGCCAGTGGTTTTAGCTAATTACTTGCTCATGAGTAGGAAACACTGCCTCATATTCCTACTGTCCCATTTCCTTAAATTCAGAAAGCTTCTTTGCTACACAATGATTCTTACTGGATTTTCTCCTGATTATTTCAAACCCACTGCCATCGCCATTGCTTTCCTCCTTCTCCCCTTTCCTCTCTCTCCGTCTCTCTTTCTTCCCCCCCCCACCCTCTCAATCTCTTCACCAAATATGTTCTCAAAAGTAAAGCTCAACTACAGCCACACTCCTTTCCTTTCTCCATCCTTTCTCATATATTCAGCTTGCCTTCAGTATCTGGCAGGCTGTAAGTGGGCTGTGGCAAAAGAGCTTTGAACTTTTTGTTTGTTTACCGACAACCACTGTCCTATACCCCATAAGTATACAATTTAAAATAAATTATAAATTTAACATATAAAACAGATTGCTACAAAACATCTTGTAAATTAATCCAGCAGAGTTTAAAGTATCACTGGCGATTCAACTCATCTCCTATCCCTGCAAAACAGCAATCTCTCTGAACAGTGATCTAAACGTTGCGGGTTTTTTAAAGTGCTTCTGAATAAGATCTTAATCACCGTCTCCAGTGGTGTGTCTACATACCAGCTGCAGCCCTGCTGATTAGATCATCGATACCAATTGATTTTTTAACACATACTTGCAATGTCTATTGTATCTTGTTGTGCACTGTACACTATTGGTATTTAGCCAAAGCTAAGAGGGGGAAAAAAAGAATTTGTGTACAGAACACATGGGTCCCAGAGAGTTTCATAATTCCCAGGAGAATATAAGAATCAGGTACTCAATGTCAGACTAAATGGTTTCTTACAGCTAATGTGTATCGTGGCCACAGTCTCAAATAATTCTCTTGTCCAGAGCCAGGGTTATTCAGCTGTATAATAACCTCTAAAGTCTCTCCTTCGAAAAGGACTCAGGATTCATGGCTTTAATTTTGCCACTGATAATATGAAAAGTATGCCCATATAGTACTGAGCTAGCATTCACTCTCAGCTTCCACTATAATGAAATTCTAATTGTTTCTAAAGTTTAGGAAGGATAAAATGGTTAATCTCCATGATGACAAAAGGAAGCCAGGAAAATAAAGTGACACACTTGAATGAACTGTGAGGAAATAAAGTGCACAACATGCGATAATGCCATGACTCTGTGTTATTGCGCATTTCTGGGCTGAAAAGATATGGCTTGATGGGTAATTTGTCATGCTGTGCAATAGAGAACAACAGTAAAGAGACTTCAGACAGAAGAAAATTACACAAATAGTAGGGTGGAAAGGTATAATTGAAGATGGCAAAAGATTGAAAGAAAGACATTTAAAATTACTGTACTGACCTACTAAATGCACTTGGGCGTGGAATCCTGGCCTCACAAGAAGAGGCATTAAATGACTGCGGGCTGTGACACTACTGCGAAGTAATGCCAATCTCCTGAGCTCTTGCAGGAGAAAAACACAATGCACAGCCTGGCGGAGCAGCCTCAACCTGCTTTCTTAATGAGAGAGCCTGGGCTTCTGGTGAACTTGGATAGATGAAGTTTCCTAAACTAGTTTGTTTGTTTGTTTCTTTAAATTATGAATATATTTAATTTAGTGTTTGGGGGGCTTAACTAACTCCTTAATTTTCTGAAATCAATAAATCTGCATCCTATAAAATTGCAAAACCAGTGAAATTACTTTTTTTGTGAAATCATGCAAAAGAATTTTGTTTCTCACATCTGGTTAAGTTTCTTCAGGACTGAAGTGTCGGAGAGATCAGCACAACATTGTGCAAAGCACAGTCACGACTCTGAGAATGAGGAGACACAAGCACTGTCCCACCTCTTCTGGAGGCTCATTAATCATGCACGGTTCTGGGTGAGTCCCTTAACCTCATGAAGACCAAGTCCCCTTCTCTGCATAAGGAGAAACATGGACCAGATACTTTCTAAAGATTTGTTCAGTCCCATAATTCTACTGCAAACAGCAGAAGCTCAAAAAAGCTTCACCTTCATAGAAATTATTTCCTTTTCCTTCCCAGGCTTGTAAAGCAGAGGATGTTCTAACCAAGCATACTTTGTAATGGCTCAAGGCAATCATCTACATTGTTCCCTTAAATTAGAGAAATATGTCTCCTACCTATCATGTAAGATGATCACATAGAAAACATAAAATTCCTTGAGATATCCGTTAACTATAAAGATATTTCCATTTCTTACATATAACTGCATAATCACAACTTATCTTTGAACAATTAATTCTTCATGACAATAAAGAACTTATTATAGGAATATGGCATTTCTTTATAGAAAGGAAAATGCTGTCCTTGATAGTGATGCCAAATAAAAAGTGAAGTGGCAACATTTTTGCAATTCTTATTATTATTGCCATCACTACATTGTCCCATAATTTCCTCCAGGAAGCAGCAATCGTAGTTTATAATCTGTGTGATGCTCCATGAACTGTTCAAAAATGTCTTCCAATGGGAAGTGTCACATATATATTAAGGGTAGGGTAAAAAACAGTATAAACAATATTTACAAAAGAATGAAAGAGTGATTTCCCTTATTTAAATGATTTTTATAACTTAAGGAAAGTTAGGTAAGCTAAAAATGCAGTCAATCAATAAAACAATTCTATCTAGATGACATCATAAGGAATACAATAAAAGATTTCAAACTTGTAAGAGTAAATAAATTCAAAAAGATTTTAGAAAGGCTACTTAAGACAGACTTGTGACATACTGTAGGGGAAACATTTAGATATGCCTTAGAAATCTTTAAAGGCCCACTAAACAACCACGCTGCCCCACAAAACACAAAAGGTCCCTAAAATCACAAATATAATTTTAGACTGAATTTCATCACAAGACACTATTATACTTTCTTTCATTCTTATATTCTTTATTTTCAAGTTAAACACTTCAGAGTTTCAATTTTGTTATTTTTATATTTGCAAATTATAACAGTGATGATAACAAGCAGGTACTATGACACAATTCTATCCAAAATGTCTTTTCATTAATTCACTCTAGTATGTGGTCTTAATTTAAAATTTCAAGTGGAAAATGCATGGTAGTAGAATCTAGCAAAATCTTTTCCCAACTCCCATGATCTGTGATTAGTATATCACATATAACAGAATAGACATAAAGTTAATTTCTGACTAATGTCAACAATATCACCTATTGGTTATTTAATTTAAAATTTCAGAAATCACAAAACTAGAATAAACATCAGAAAGTCACATGAGTTGGAGCTTTATGCTTACAGAGTTAATCTTTTAAAGAATGTGGTGAGCAAAGACTCCTTTATCCAACAGGTAAGAATTTTGATGACTTTTAAGGTCTCTTCCAGCTCTGGGATTGTATGGCATATGAAAATACATAATTATGCTCAAGAAAATTCTATTCAAACCAGCTGGTCACATCAGAGTCAAAAACTCCTCAGAATCCTCAAGACTAAGTTTTACTACCCACATTTTATGACTATTTTATAAAAAGTCTTATCGGGGCTATGGAAGTTATTATCATTCTTACCAATGTAGGAAGGAGCAGATCCAAATGCTGAGAGTTATTAAAATAATAATAAGTTGCTCATTCATTCATATATTTAATGAACATTTATTAACTATCACTATGTTCCAGGCACTGTGCGAGGCACCAGGAATAGAGGGGAGAGTTAGACAGACACGGACCCTCAGAGTCTAGTGGAAACAGACAGTTGAATGAATAGTGATGAAGCGTGGTGAACGTTAAGATAGGGTACGTACACGGAACCGTGATACCATGTAAAGGCTCTATTAAACCTTCTAAGGGAGATAAGGCAATGGTGAGACCTAAAGAATGAGCAAGGGTGGCTGCTTTTGTACAATGTACCCTCTCACTTCTGCGGTACCCCTTCAAGGAATCCCTCCCTGAAACTCCCACCTGCATTAGTCTGGAGTGGATGCCCCTCCTCGATGCTTACTGAACCCATATATAGCTGCATCCACCAGTCCTGTGATTGCCTGTATAATCTTGGTCTCTTGGGCAAATAAAATCCAAGAAGAGGTTTCTTTGAAACTTCTGGGAAAGCTCTTTTAGCTCTTCTAGAAAGCCTCTGGAAAAGCCCTTTTCACTCGCTAGCCACCTTGCTACTAGCCACTGCTGAAGCTGGTCCACAGAGAGGACAAACAACAGAGGGAAACAAAGCTGAAACTACTGGTTTAAAATGACCCTGATTTCCACCATACTTCCGAACTTTCAGTGGAGTGAGCCAACAAATTTCTTTATTACTAAAGCCATTTGGAGTTGTATTTTCTGTTACCTGCAGGCAAAAGCAAAGTGACAGACAAACAACATGGATGGGAAGCATGCCTTTTTTCCTCAGCATCCAGCACACTATTTAGCACATAGTAATGGCTCAATAAATGCTTCATAAATAAATGAACTAGTCAAAAAAATCTGATAACAATAAAATTATAAATTTTATCCTTAAATAAAATTAAAAACATTCAGTTTTTCAAGTAGGATTGGTAAAGGAGATTTAAAACTATATTCAGGAAGTCCGACATTTGTAAAGGGTTTTCTATATTGTACAGTACATAAATCCTGCACCAGGCTACTCCAGACCTCCTCCTTCAGTGTCTTTCATCTCATCCCCACTGTCCCCCTCTTGCCCACAAAGCAGTTCCTCTCACTCTCTACTGACCTGGTGTCCTCATATCTCTCTGCCCACCCCACTTTCAAAACCTGTTCTCCAGAAAGAGCTGGTAAGCTTATTCACACTGAGTTCTAGTGATCTGATTTAAACAAAGTGTTATCATTTCTAGGGATGTTTGCTAAATCCAAAGATTTTAACCTCTAATTTTACAACTATAGGCATCAGCAAGCAAGTAAAAGGGGCATTTGTGGAGCTGATAGCCAACTCTGTAGCCATGGAACACCAAGAGGGGATATCTCAATTCCCTGTACACAAGGAAAACTCCAGACATCATCATCAATGGCCAGCCCAAAAGCTCGATGGCTCTCGTTCCATTTTCTTAAGAGCAAATACATCCAGTAACCAGTGAACCGTGTCCACCGAGTGATAAGAAGTTCTGGCTATAGACTTTATCCCTGGGATAGGATTTAATGCCATCTGTTCCATATCCCATTTTGAACTGAGTGACTTCACAATTATAATAAGCGTCTATATTAGAAATTCTCCTACCTCCAAATCCTATCAGCAAATCATAAATAATACTTGATTCACTCCAAAGATGAGCAAACTCAAGATTCTTTGTTGTAGATCCCAAACACAGATGAAAACTAAACTCTCAAAGAAAACGTAGATATCCCTACATAAATATTCCAGTCTAGAGCAATTACGAACTGTTTTGGCTACCTTCTTTTGCAAATCAGATATTCCAGAGCCACCTTTATCACCAAACATAAAAGCATGCCACTGCACATCTCAACAGAATTGCCTGTATATCCTTAATGTCTTTCCAAGTAATTTTATGCAGTCAGCACCCTATACATTAGGGAAGGAATGGATGTGTGCTCTATGGGTTTCTTATAATAGCAATGAACCTTCATAATCAGCCCCATTCCTTAATTTTGCTTACTTTCTAATGCAGCTGCATTATACTATATTGTCAAAGACAAGGATGAACATGAAACATGAGACCTGATTAAAAAAAAAAAAAAAGAAAAGATAAAAAAGAGACAATACAGCTACCCAAGGACCAAGTGCTGAGCTTGTGAAAAAAAAAAAAAAAACAGCTCCCATTTTATTAAATAATAGTGTTCCTGCAAGGATGTCTGAAGTACTCTGCAAGGCTAATTAGGACAGATCAATGTACACTTACCTCTCCAGAAAGCTGAAAGGTGTGTAGTGACTATGTGTCATTAAAAATTTACTTGACCATGGGCATCAGATGTCCATGACAGAATGACCCTGGTGAGCACTCTAAGTTTCCATTTTACTTGTGTCATCCTCAATGCCTTGCTAATGCTGTAGACACCATTACTATCACTGAAGATCACTGCAGCTGATGTGCTATATATGTTTGAGAGGGTGGTATCAATTAACTATATTATCTATAAAGCCATACTTGCAATTACTACCACTTCACAATTTATCATTAACACATTTGGCAGATTTTTTTTCCAAAGTCACATTTATTTAAAGGTTAATCAAAATTCTTAGAACAGCATTTATTATAATGTGATTTTTGATAATTGACTAAATCAGTGGCTCTTAAGAAAAACACCCTTGTCTCAGTCCTGCTAAGTATACACCACAGTGCCATTTGGGGAAAAGAAATACATATTAGAAATGTTCATTTCAGATCTCGTCATGGAAGATCATATATTAATGTAATCAGGTGGTACATTTACATGCTCATTAGTAATCCATCATTAGTCCAAATGCTCACTATTAGGAATAAATGTACAACGAGTTATTCAGAATACCCAGAAATAGTATTTCTTATTTAAACATTCAGAATAAGCTGACTGAAATAAGTGCACACCTTGAATTTGAACTTTCAAGACACATCACTAAAGGCAATCAGTTATGTCAGGACACTCTTCTATAAAAATCTCAATTATAAAATTCCTGCCCCTCCCTAACACAGGAGATGGGGGAGTTCCAATATCTGAATAATTCACTGTAACTGCAAAAATTCCTGATGAAGTGTGCGTTTAAATTTTACGCTTTAATACATAGCATGCCACTAGAACCACATTAGTTATGCTTTATGCTGCTTAATCATATGTCAAAATCTGTAAAATCTGTTCTTGCATGCTAAGGTAATTTAACTGCAATTAATCAATCAAGGAAATAAATAAAATGTAATAAATGCCAAATAATATAACTTCTTTTAAAACAAACCACTATCCATATTTTACCATAAAAATACTTATTAGACAACACCATAGAAGGAAAACACAGTAAAAATTTGACTTTACTGAACACTTGTCCATTAGTTGCTTTCTCTAAAAGCACAAATGTTTTACAGGGGTCTTTGGCACGATCTGACTTTCCAACTAAAACGTGAGCAACTTGAGGGTCAAACTTATCCTTTTGTATCCCATGTACCCAACACAATTTCTTCATCATAATAGATGTTCAGTTTGTTGAATGAATTAATGATTCAAAAATCCATGAACTAGATTCTTTCATCACAGTGTTTAGAACCTATGGCAATACATCATACTTTTTCTTCTGGCAAAAGCTGTATATTATACTTTATTGGTATTTAAATAAAGGTAATAGCACTCTCTTCATCAACTCTTTCATAGAGTCAGTTAGGAACCAGGAAGGAAGGTTGATAGATACATTTGTTTGTATTTGTTCCTCGAAATGAAAAGTTAATTTTTTTCAAGTATGTAATTTAACAGTTTGATAAATATAGTTGTGGACCAGGACTTTTTAAGGAGGCTAATTTTAAGCTCTGGGTTCAGTCAGCAAGAATTTATTAAGCAACAACTGAATAACCCACACTATGGTAGCAACTAAAAATATACCAAAGGAATCAAAAACATGCCCCTGCCTTGCAGACCTTAAATCAGAGAAGACACATATGTAAGTTCATTCAATGAGCATTAACAACTATACTTTACTCCAGGCATGGTACTGAAGTGGAAGGGGATAGCCAAAAAGTTGCAGTTCTAAATAAGGAGTTCACAAAGAAATTAATGAATAATTATATGTCAAGCAGAAAGTCACAAATATCACTGAAAAATTACAAACTAATTCCCTTTGGAACCTCAGGAGAGAAAGCTGGTGAAATCAGAAAAGTTTTAAGGAAGCAAGTGTCATAAAAATAGCTTCAGAGAATTTCCCAGATAACATAAATGAGTACATTCACTAGTGACGAGGAAATTCAAAGGAAGGGTCCAAAAGTTTTCAGAATAAGTTACTTGCTTTTTGAAAATGACAATCTATTTGTTCTCATCAAATTAGTTTTGATGACAAAAAAATAATAACTTCTGAATTAATGACCGCTCAGCACAAAGACACTGAGCAGGCCAGGTGTGGTGGCCTGTAATCTTTGTGCTTTGGGAGGCCGAGGAGGATAAGATCACCTGAAACCAGGAGTTCCAAGGCTCTAGCGAGCTATGATCATGCCATTGCATTCTAGCTTGGATGACAGAAAGATACTCTGCCTCAAAAAAAAAAAAAGAAAAAAAACACTGAAGAATTTTCTTTTCAAGGTTCCTGATGATAATTGCATCTGCAGAATCTCAAGACTGAAACATCACGAGGATATGACAACAAATGGAAGTTGCTCCTCCCAAGCCACACTATGCACCCCATTGTCTAAGGCTGCTCTGGGCAACATAGTAGCCTCTAGCCACTTGTGGCTATTAACCACTTGAAATGTAACTAGTAAAAATTGAGTTGTGCTGTAAGTGTAAAATACACACTGGACTTCAAAGACTTATTTTAAAAATGTAAAATATTTCAATATTTTTTATATTGATTATCTGTTGATATAAGACATAAGGATATGTTGAATGGAATACATATATCATTAAATTAGTTTCATGTGTCTTTACTTTTTACTATGGATACTAGAAAACTTTACAGTGTCTACGTAACTCACATCATATTTTTCTTGGACAGTGCCGCCTAAAGGTATTGTGAAGAAGAAGAATTTTTTATGTATCATGCTAGAAAGGAAGGATAACATTCAGCAATGTGCTCTGGTATGTTAATATGATTATTTGATAAAAAACTTTACATAATGAGCCTCTCAATACATGTCTCCCAAAAGCTAGGAAAAACACAATCATCTTTCCGGACGAACTATAATCTCCTGCCCCACTCTAATCTAATAGTAAGTGGCATCATTTCTGTGCCTCCCTTTTTCTCCGACTGGAAGAAAGGATGAGCCTAAAATTCAAGTTATTCAACTGTAGGATTTGGCGGAGGGGCTTGGTTTTTTTGACTTAGTTTTAATCTATCCCCTTTTCATTACTTGCCTTGGTTTTGATTCTTATTTTAACAGTTTTATTGTTATAATTCACAAAAAAGCTTTTTGGAACTAAGACAAGCTAAACAGCAAATGAGAGAGTGAGTGATGCTCATACTCGGGTGTAATCAGCAAGATGTCACTCTTTAGACCTTGGGAAGACTCATTATGTCTGAGGTCCTTCCTTCTGTTACAGGTGTGAGGCATGAGGGATATTTAGCAATACCTGCCCATACACACATTTTGGAACACAAATACAGAGCAGACACTATCCACAGCTGTCACCCAAGGGTCAGTAAGATAGAAAGACATGATATGCAAATGGCAGGAAGAGCTCTGAAGTCATGCAAGTGGCTGTGAGTAACAGGGTATTAAAACAGGCAGAAGTAGGAGTGACTCTCAAGAATATCTAGACATAAGGCAGGTGGAGGTCATTATCGCATCTGATTCTATTTTATGAAACACCATGGAGTGGAATGAGAACATAGAGGCAGCATACAGGGATCCAAGGAAACCTAGCAGAGGCCTAGTCCTGTGTAGAGGGAAGGAGATAATTTCTTTGTCTATGGAGCCACACTCGCCCCTGGGACTTAAGAGTCATGCCCTCTCAGATTGAATGAACTACACAGATTCCAGCAGTAAAGAACAGTAACATGGGAGACCAGCAGTTGTAGCAGGGCCACCATATGTGCCCAATTAGGAAGAGAGAGGCAAAGGCTCTAAATATGCTTCCTATTGTCATTGGGTTTGGTCCAGGGACCGATAGGCTTGGCTACAGATGGAAACATCAGTAGATTCAGCTTAACTTGCTCAGGCAAGCTCAGGGGAAGGAAAGGAGATGGGGCTAGTGCTTCTCTCTTTATCAACTGAAGGAATTATATTGGTACCTATGCAACTTTTATTCTAAAATTAATGTTTGAAGGATATTTAAGAAATTAAAAACAAAAACTTCTTCAGTAACATCCCAAATCTATAAAAAAGCCATTGCTTCCTGTTAATTCCTATCCTTCTCTAAAAAATGTTTGTAATATCATTTAATAGTATAGTTGTGCATATCCAGCCTAACACAGGTACAATCTTAAGGTTGTGGGAGACATATAAAATTTGTAGAATGTTATGTAACTCTGAGAATCTTTCTCATAACTGCATTTTAAAGAAATAAATAAGAGCAAGAAATAACTAACAATTTTCTCAGCTATAGAGACAGAGATAGGAGGGGATAGAGAAAAGATCTAGGCCATATATTAATAAAAATCAAGACTACACAGTCACCACAGATTACCAGAAGATGAGAGAGAAACGTTCTAAGTCAACTATACTATCGACATATACTTCAACATTTTTCTTAGAATTGCTTTAAAGGATTTAGCATACAAGTAATCCATTTTTCTTTTAGAAAATCAAAATTAATAAAAAATTTTAAATGAAAAATAGTACACAATTTGCCACGACAAAAAAAAAAAAAAAAGTGAGGAAAAGTTTCAGGAGCTAATCAATAATAAATGACCCGTTAAATGTAATGCATACTATGTATATACTAGCAAAACTCTAAAAACATGGGTCAAGACCCCACCAATTCACCAGTTTTTTAAAAAAGAAGTATGAGTCCAAACATAGAACTAAATGGTAAATTTCACAAAGTAAATCTAGGTAATTTCAAATTGGCTACTATACTTTTCAAGGTAAAGGACATAAACCAAATAGTTTCACACATACCTTGTGATCCTATTTCAAGGAGACCCAGATCAAATTGAAAATTCTAAGAATGTTTTCTGCCCAGTAAATATTCCAGTAACACACACAAGTACAAACTCAAACACCTTTCTTAGTAAAATGGTAACTCCAAGGAGGTTTTCCTGACACTGAGAAGGGGTGAGTTTGGGGAAAAAAATGAAAAATCAAAATATTTCCAGCCTACATGTTGTAAGCCCACCTATTCATGGATTTGTGAAATTTAGAAACAGTCTAATAAAAATTCTAAGACAACTGAGTTGTCACAGACTGACAAGAGCATAAATTCATATTGAGTAGCTTCTCTAGTGCTTCCTACTAATGCCAACAAAACCAAAATATAGATTTCCCCCAATATATCAGAAATAATATATTTTCTACTTAGTTTCAAGAAAGAATAAAAACTTTTATAACTTAAGCAAACTCAAAATATGTGACAATCTGTCACTGAATCAAAATAAGCTACAGTAATAAGTGACAATGTATGTATAAAACCCACTGCAACCATGCGTTCGTCTTCACATACAAAGGCTATTTCTAAACGGGTCAGATCAAAGCTTTGGCTGATCCGTGCTGATGGCAGAATAGGGCCGAAGATGAGCCAAAGCTGTGTGTAATCCAAAACTCATTGATATTTAAATTTGGAATGGCTCTTTGTACTTACATTTGAACATGTTGTGAGAACACAAGCCTCCTGTCACTTTATACATGCTCATTCTTATAAAATGTTTGCCTTGTATGGTTAAGGTATTTTACCAAGCCTATATTGAGAAGGACATATCGCTTTGGTGGGGGTGGAAGAGAGTCAATCACAGCCATTCTGCTAGCCCATTACTGCCAATACACATTGCTCGAACAGAAGCATGACCTGACTGGGAGTTTAAGGAGACGAGAGTAGTAGAGACATTGTCTTCTGACTTGGAAATGGGAATGAGGTATTCCCCCAAATGTATATACTATGATATTTTTCCTTAACTGAAGGAAATAAATAAGAGCAAGAAATAACTAATAATTTTCTCAGCTACAGACATAGGAGAGGAAACAGAAAAGGCCATGGCCATATAAAAATCACAACCACACACTCACCACAGATCACCAGAAGATGAGAAAGAAATATTCTAGGTCAACTATACTATTGGCATATACTTGAATGTTTTCTTAGAATGATTTTAAGGGATCTAGCACACAAATAACCAGTTTTTATTTTAGAAAATCAAAATTAATAGAAATTTTAAATGAAAAGTAGTACACAATTGGCTATTATAATTGTATTACAATTGACTATTTAGTTCTCTGTACCCTCTATAAAACTGCGAGATTTTTGCTTTTTATTTTGAAATAATTAAAAATTCACAAAAAAAAAATATGTAAAGAAATGTACAAAGAAATCCTGTTTAACCTTTACCCAGTCCCCGTTCCCAATGTTAGCATCTTACAAAACTACAATAACCAAACCAGGACATTGAACTTGGTACAAGCCATAGAGCTTATTCAGATTTCACCAGTTATACACGCACTTATTTGTGTAGGTGTAGATAGCTCTGTGCAGTTTTACCATATGTATAACTTTCAGTAACCACTAACACAATCAAGACACCTGACTGTACCATCACCATAAGACTCCACAGTGCTATTCCTTTATGTCCACCCCTGCCTCGGCCTTGCCCTTCTCCCGAATTCTTGACAACCACTAATCTGTTATCCATATCTATAATTATGTTATTTCATGAATGTTGTATAAATTGAATCATTCAGTAATGCTTCTTCTTGAGATAGGTTTTTTTACTCAGCATAATTTCCTTGAGGTTCATCCAAGTTTTTGCCCACAACAACAGTTCATTACTCTTTATTGCTGCAGTCTAGAATATGGCTATATCATGGTCTGTTTAACCACTCACTCACTGAAGAACATTTGGGTGTATTTCCAGTTTGGGGCTATTACAAATAAAGTTTTTGAGAACATTCAAGTGTAAGTTTCTGTGTAAAAATGAAATTGCAAGAGTTGATGGGACTAGGTTGTGTCTTATTCACCACAGTATCCCCCACACTTTATATGACACATAGCAGGTAATCAAAAATATCTGTTAAATAAAGGAGTGAGTGAACTACAAAATTGCCTCTAAGTGGCAAAAAATAAAATAGGACTCATCTGGTGGGAAAAGCACAGTTAGCTGGGAGGGAACATTCCAGCAGGGGGTCCTAGAAGTCGCACTGGCAATTTCAGGACTACAGCAGTGTTTCAAAGGGATTTCCTACATACACATACACACACATTTCAATCAGAATATTTTTAAATTTGTTTTAAATATTGAGCTTCATGTCAAGATGTTGTTTGGATTAATAAGCTACAGCTGAACTTTTTAAGAAACAACTTGGGAAATTTCCAATTCTGGCCAAGATGGACTGACAGCGACTGGATGTACCCTTCTTCCCAAAACAACTCAAAAAAACTGACTTGACAAAACATGAAATGATGGTTTTCAAGACATGGGACATCAGGCCGCAAAGGAAAGTGATTCCTGAGGGATGAGAAGCCAAGGCGCTGAATCCTATGATCACCCCAGCTCACCGCCTTGAGGGTTTCTCAGCAGTGCCACAAGAAGGGCAACTAACTCAAGGGAGGCGAACTGTCTGAGTTAAGGAAACAGAGCTGAAAGTTTGGGAGAATAAAGTGGCTAGAGCTCACAGAAGGAGCACAGGAGAGAGCTGAGGCACAGAGAACGATCCCTTGAGATCTACAGAGAGTCCGTCTCAAGAATTTAGCAGAGCACTAATCTGGGCATATGTGCGAAAAAAACACCCAAAGCTGGGGAAAGGAGCATCTGAAAGAATTATACAGGGAACAGTGCCTGGAACTCACCCAGGGCTGGGAATAGGCCTTTTCCCACCAATCAGAATGGAAAATGTCATAATTCACAAGCAGTTAGGTAGATCTCCCTCTATACCAAACACTAAACAGGCATTTTCCTCAATAGTGGGAAACAATTTGACCTAGACTGTGCACTGCTCTAGTCTCACCTAACTAACATTTTAATCCCTAAAGACTGAAAGCAAAAAGAGCCAAATGAATGTAATTGTGTATCTAGCTGGTGGCATAATCACGCCAAAAGGAACAATTTCAGGTGATTTAAAACCAGAGTAATGTGTACATCACTACAGGGGTGGGGGTGGGGCTATACACAGGGTGTATACAGGCTGTGTACATTACTACTGATGGTGATGGTCTTGGCATTATTATTCCGAACCTCTAGTAAATGTATCGTAGCATAGAGAAGATGAATATACTAGTATCATTAAGAATTGGATTGCCAATATGGCAGAAAGGACATACAGATATGATTGATGTGATTAAATTAAAACCTGTTGACCTGAATATAAATTGGAAGTACTAGTATGGACTCCTGATGTATTTAATCTTAAAAAAAAAAATTTGAACATATTTTCTAGCTCTTTCCTTTGAAAGGAACAGTAGCAATGAGCTTCCTAATTTCAAGATTATGGGTTTTAAGTACCACTTCTAAGAC
>NW_012147189.1:3574733-3599556 GCF_000956105.1 Propithecus coquereli | reverse complement strand
AAGATTATGGGTTTTAAGTACCACTTCTAAGACCAAAAAAAAAAAAAAAACTAGAACTAGAATTTCATGGATAATTTCTTGATTCCAGGTTTGGAAAGGAAATTTTCAAGATGAGCCTCTTATATTTTGTCATACCAATTATCATGGTAGTTCTCAAAAACTTAAGGTTCTTCCAGAAACACATAGGAACCAACTGGAATAAACTTTCAGGAACCAAAGAGGTGACAATTTCGGCATTCATAAACATGATAACTGCAATGGATTGAAGCACATCAATGTTCATAACGAAATTTTAAAAACCATTAGTCACCTTTAGAAGATGCTAAGGAACCACATAGTATGTTGTGAATTGAATAAAGAGAGAGAATCAAGCACCTACCCTGATTTTCTTATATAAATTGAAACTCCAACAAACTAATTTATCTTTATAGAAGCATTCCACTCAATTAATGAGGCAGAAATAACAGAATTATATTACTATTTTGCAAACTCTAAGCAATAAATGGATGTAGACAATGATCATCCCTACCTGCTAACATCACAAAAAGAGAGAGAACCTGTAGTCTTGTTCACCCTCCCCTAAATGAATTTGATCAAGATTCTAGAGTTTTAATTAGCAGTTATCAAGTAAGACACAGGACAGAGGAGCTTATTAAACAACTCTACAGGAATGCATCTGTAAATCCAGACTATGGAAAGCTCTACAGCATGAACCATCCAGTTTCCTCGACAAATAAGAAAAAACAAATATAAATCGATGGATTAAAAGAGAAGAGACATATCAACCAATTACAATGTAGGTACCTTATTTGTATTCTGCTTCAGGCAGTAAAAAGCACAAAAATTTATGAGACAACTGTAAAATTTTGAATATTGGTTTTGTATATTTAAGGATAGTAAGAAAATACTGACTTTTTAGGTGTGGTTAATGCTTTAGATATGGTTAGTTTTTCAGTTTAAAAAATCTTAATCTTTTAAGGATATGGACTGAAATATTAACAGATGAAATGATGTCATGTCTAGGATTAGCTACAAAATAATTTGGGGTGGAGGTGAGAAATGGAAACGGAATGACAAAACAAATTGCTCATGAGATAACAGTTGTTTAAGGTAGGGGTAGGTGTATGAAAGTTTATTACTCTTTTCTCTCTACTTTTTTAATACATTCAAATTTTCATAGTAAAAAGTCAGATAAGTAGGACAGGTGCGGTGGCTCATGACTGTAATCCTAGCACTTTGGGAGGGAACATCACTTATGCCAGAAGTTTGAGACCAGCCTGTGCAATAGCAAGACTCTACGAAAAATTTTAAAAATTAGCTGGGCATGGTGGCATTCACCTGTAGTCCAAGCTACTTGGGAGGCTGAGGGAAGAGGATTGCTTGAGCAATCCTGCAGTGGCAGGATCTTAGATCCTGTCACTGCACTCCAACCTGGGCAACAGAGCAAAAACCTGTCTCTTAAAAAATATATTTTTTGAAGTTAAATAATTCATTAGAAAATATGTTTTACCCAGGATTTAGTTGTTCTGCAATAGGAAGGATACTTGAGTAGCTTAAAGAAGTCTCCTCTCTCTTGTTATGTGAGTCCTATCCATCCAAAAGAAAATGTCCATGTCCAATAAATGGAGTTCCCAAAAGGATGAATGTTATTTTAAAAAATATTTCTCATGTTCTCTAGTCAATGTCCTCCAAATAACCATCATTCATGAAATGAGTTTGCTGATTTTTTAAATTTATGTAAATTTATATTTTAATATAATTTTATAAGTAATTATTCTGTCTATAATATTACCATATAGCATTATTATAAAAATATCATCATGAATCTTCATGTTCACTCTCACCAAATGCCTGAAAAGGCCATAGGAGCAGATTTAAACTCTGATGTGTGCTTTGGGAGCAGAATCAGCTCTGGAGAAACAAGGCTAGTGAGCATCTTCGTAGGCTGGTTACAGTTTTGGAGTTATTTGCAAAGGATACATTGCAGAAATTGTAACTGGACTTTTCAAAATATTTATAACCATACTTAGAACTTTCATTGAAGTATTTATCTTTTTGATTCAGTCTTGTCTATAATGGCATTTTAAAAGTTGCTACCCCAGGCTTATAAAGCAATATTATAATGCCTTCCCGTCAACAATATTAAAAACATTAATCTCCGGGAAAATGTTATAGAGAAATTCCACTGAAATGATAATTCAAATATTAAAGGATATATAAAAAATGATATTGTATGAGTGAATACCAAAGAATTAGAAAATCTTTGCAAGAGGGTACTTTAATTTCTGATGAAAGCAAAATACTGCTCTGAAATTTAACCTATCACCTGATAATACTTCTTTAAATTCTGCTAAATTAATGTTGGAGCACATGTCTTCTTTAGGCATTAATGAATTTAGTTATGGTCAATGGTAGTTGATATACAGATAAGAAATAACTGATGATATTAACTCTATACGTATTTGAATCTCTCCACATTTCTAAGTGGTCTAGACTAGAAATATGTCCAATATGGGTGGCACTAGTTATATGTGGCCTATGTAAATTTTAATTAATTAAATTTATAAAATTCAACATTCAGTTTTTCTGTTGCACTAGCGCCATTCAAGTGCTCAATAACCACATATGGTTCATGGTTACCATATTGGACGGTACAGATAAAGAACACATCCATCATCACAGCAAGTTCTACTGAACAATATCGGTCTACATTAGAGAGGCTACTACTGAGGAATGGAAAATCTCAAATATATATATATATTGATTTATTCCTATAAAGTCATTTTCTTGTGGTATAGGAGGTTTCATTAAATCTATCAAATTTAAATGGTTTTTCTGGAAAAATCTATGTTCTAATGTAAATAGTTAAAATTGTGCCACAAGCATTGCAGTGTAAATTTTCATTTTCCTCTCATTACAGGGAGAATGAATTTCAAAAGATTCCATTTCTTCATGATAGCAAATTATAACATTAGCCAGTTTTCCCTGTAAATTAGTGTTTTCTTTCTTTGTAAAGATCTGTTCTAACCCTTCTCTGTTTCCAACTTTACCCAGCAATAGCCCATCCTTTTTCACAGCAAGGAACTCCTATTTTAGAGGGTAGATGTTCAGGCCTCAAACTCTACACATGTGAAGTTTGTAACTAACATAAAAAACTAACTTCTTAGCCAGGTCCTCCTGTTGGGTAAGGAGGACTTTACACCTTTCCGAAGTTTCAGCAAATTCCTTAGTCAAATACAACTTCTCATCTCTCAACTCAGAAAGATGCATTTTGTAACATACATAAAAAGACAGAAATATGGAAATGCATAAACAATACAATTTGACATAGGCATGTGATAAAGAAAAATTCTCCTGCAGTTAGATATTGAACATGATGGGTCTTTCTAATTCATCAGAAAAACTGAGTGAGATTATCTCCACCATTTTTGCTTATCAAGGAAACATGCTGCAGAGGAAAAGCAGAAATACACAGGTAACAAAAGTAAATGAAAATAATACGAAAAACTCCCAAACCACAGATCTAAACCAGTTGCATTTAAATGCTACTTCTGAAAGCCTCAATGAAAAGTATTATATGTGTATTTAAAAGACTAGATAAATCATATAGCTGATCAAGAAGGTTAAAAAATGTCTACAATCACATGAGTATATAGAAAATGTTAAAGTATTTTCATGGAAAGTATATAAACAATAATGAATAACATTGAAAACAATCTGATTTTTTAAAAAAATAGCTTGTGCAAATGTGAAAAATAATAAAGTCAAGTGTCAGGAAATACTTAGTAGGAATTTCCAATATTTTAGGAATGTATCTCTCCAGAGTAGGATGTTGTTTGGAAACCAAATTTCCATAGTAGATTTCATAGCTCCTGAAAATGAACTAATATTTTGAAATTAGCTACAAAAATGTATATTAGTTTGGGGGCAAAACAAAAAACAAAAAAACAAAGAAAGAAAATAATGTGCCAACCTCCCAATCCTTTCCCCAACTTTTTTGCATCTTGTTAATTAGACTTACTTTGAAGATTCTTTACTGGGTTTAAATATGTAACTTCATTTCTTTGCTCACTCCCCAAGCAAGCCTCAAGCCAAATAAACTGCTATAAGTGTTTACCAATAAAGTATTATTTTCCAAGGAATTTTTTCTTAATTTTGAAATTTAACAACTTTTACAACAATTAGGAAACTACTCCTGGCACAAGCTCTCTGAAACATTGTTTGTCAGACACTAATGGGTCTTGGAAAAGTTTGAAACTCTCAATTCATTAGGACTTTGAGTAGCTGTTTTGTACCTAAGAATGAGAATTGATGGAGAGATTGGGACTAAACACATAATTTTATGAAATATGATGAAAACATGAGGGTTTTGTTATGACGCACATAACAATCAAGAACCTGTTTCTTTTTAGCAAGCTCCTAAAAAGTACCTCCCGTGTAATTATTAAATAAAAACACTCACTTATTCAGTCCTCAGCTAGCTTTTAAACTCTGAATAAGAGAAGTACACAGTGAGAGAGGTACTTACATGGTTTCCTTGGATACTGGATGATGCCATTCAGGTCTATGTTTTTATCTGAAAGTGGTGCCCTGCAGAGAAATGAGGCTTGGTGAGTGGCTGTTTATACATGGTAAGTAAATAGGAACTTTGTTTATTTTACAAAGCATTTTTTATTTTGACCCAGATTTCTTTTTCTCATCTCACCCATCCCTTGTAAACAGCAATAATATGGTAGAACAGGTACTCTGCACAACTCCTTTTAACTCCACTTAACAAATCATAATTATTAAGGCAGAAGCTCAGAATAATTCGGTTAAGCATGTTACTCCTGGGCTGCTTTACATATCTTGACTATTATATTTAGACCTATCAGTGAACAGTGCCTGCCTCTCTATTTTCCTTCAAAGGAAACTTTTCTCAAACCATTGATAAAGAAATTAGTCCAAAAAATTCACATACATGACAAATGTCCTTTCCTTAACCAAAGAGTAAGAGAACTCAAGCTTTAACCAGCTTCTACACATCCAGGGTTTTCACAGACATTAGCTGCCATTTTAAATGTCACAGTGGCATCCCAAATTCCCAATAGTTTTAGTGTTATGAGCATACAATTTTGACACTTAGTCCCTCAGAACTACACACATTCTAATTTAGGTAGCATGATTAATCTCTCCTATGTGATAAGTTTTAACCTTCTAATATTTCTTTGAATCGAAGAGAACAAATGAGCTACAGCAAGGAATGGCAACTAACTTTAATGCTTAACACAATTTAATAGCCTGAAATGAAATGTGTGCTATGTCTCCATTAAAAAGTTTCCAGCCACAATTAATTGAACGAAAACTTGTCGTGTTCCAAGATTATTCTTGGAAATGCAATTTTCAAATCTGCTTGAAATGAGGAAACTTACTTTTTTATGCCATACGAAAGCAATTTCATTTTTTAGGAATGATTTTTGGATAGACTTCCGATTGGATATTTTCCATTGGAACTAGCAGCATAGGAGGTCGGGAGGGGTGAGGGGAGGGAAGTAATTCTGTGTTCTTTTGCCAGCACTGACAAAGGTCTGGTTGTCAGTGATACCTTTACAGCTAAATTTACTCCAGACTGACAGGAACAGGTGCACCTCGGCCTGCCAGACACTTGTGCAGAGGGATCACGCATCTCACGGCTTGACGATCAAGGGGGCAAAGCCTCGGTCTTCATAGAAAAGGAGAGGAGGCAAACGCAGCCCAAACTGGGGGGTTTCTCTTCAAAGCCAGCTGGTCTGGCTTTATTCTACAGGAATTTTTTTACCTGTCGGAGTTTGGACAACAAAGCCCTCAGCAGGTGCTGACGGGTACAACTTCCTGGAGAAGCAGAAAGGCACTGGTGAGTTTCAATTGCCAAAATATATTTTTTAATCTTTAAAAGTTGATTTTGTTATCTTGGAAGAGGCACCACTGAGGTACCTACGTTCACAAAGTTGATGAGACCATTGGAATCGGAGCCAACTAACTCAACAGTGGGTTTGCCTGGTGTAGAAAGTAGAGCTGTTACCACTTAGCAATTTTTTAGATTTTTTTTAAGTTTTGAAAAGAAATAATTTATATTTTTATTATTGGTCTCTTTCATTACTGTCTTCAATATCTGAAAGATGAAGAATTAATTACATATATAATATTAGACCATTTAAATAAATAGCATTTTAGTCTCTTTTTTTATCTAATTCTGTCACAATCTTTTCTGAATAAAACATTATTTTCTAATAAATCTCCCAAATAAAAAGATGCAATTGTACATGCTCTTTTTAAAAATTACATGTGCTGTTTTTTTTTTCAAGTGTGTGCATGTTACAGGAATATCGTTAGAGAGAATATGGAATTAACTTTATTTTAATACATTTTAAAACATATTGCATGTATAATAATTAAATAATTAGATAATAATTATATATTATTTAATAATTAAAAGTGGTAATATTTTCTCATTATAGAGTTTCTTTAGAGAAAATTCTTTGGAATAAACAACCAAGACATTATTAAAGCATGTTTTTACGTCATTGATTTCCAAAATTAGCACATTTATATATTTAGTATTTTTATTTTGTGAATTCAAAAGTTTAGGCAAAAATATTTTTTTTCAGAATAGGATTTTAATTAATGCAAAACATGGAAAAATGAGACCACATGTTAGGACATATTTTTAAAAAGTGATTCTATTTCAAGGACTCATTCTTTTAACTATGCTTCACAGCATTTCTCCACAAATTGTTGTATTATAGCAAATTGAAAACATTTATTTAAGCAACTAAGCAGCTCAAAGCTAGATACTATACATAGTAAACATATGAAACCATTTTAATAACCAAATTCCACATTCACAAGCAACATGAGCTAATGAATTTAAAAGATACAACAGCATACATTGATCAAGAATGCTATAAATTATTATGCATAAAATCAATTTTCTGGGCTGTGGGGGGTAGAATTGATGCTTAAGAAGGGAAAGGCTCCTACCAATATAAATTACTAATACTCTGAGGCAATTGTTTTATTATGATCATCCCATAAATAATTTTCAATCTACAGGCTTAATACATGGTTCTATAGTGGGAAAAAAATAAGATCTGACTTTTTTAATGACCACTGCACCTAAAGCATTTTTTAAATAGATGACAAAATGAATATGCCACAAATTTATAAGCATCAAACTCTTTTAAACTGGCTCCATTGCTATTTAAAAGTATGAAACATTTGTGATTTAAAAAATATCAGAAATGGTCTATCCAGTCAAAATATCTAATATTTTTAAAACATAATCTTATCTACAAACATTTTAATGACTCCATATTTTTAAAAATGAAAACCCAAATCTACTTTTTAGTATAAATTATTACATGTAGAATATACTTTAGATAATTAAAACATATTTTTAGAAATATATATTTGTTGTGGTTTTGAACTGCTATTTTCATGTGATACTTTACATTGCTTCATTATATTGATTCAGACACTTAAGTAACTATAGTCACTGAATATTTTAAATAATTTCATTAGTCTCTTAAAGAATGAGGATGTACTCTATGCACTTGATAATTTTATTTTTATTTTTCTAGTCTGTTAAATACTATATTCCTAAAGAATCAGAGCCCTTGTTTTTAAAGATGATGGCTAATTACTACAAAACTGAACAACACACACTCTTAGGTCAACTTCAGAATTATAGTTGTTAAGTTTTCATGTTAAGTTGTATAGTTTTATACTACTGGCTATAATTATTACATCGTTTGTCATTAACATTAAATATAAGTAATCCAAAAGCTTCTGCCAAATTATGATTTATGACTCTTTGTCAATTATTTAAGTGTAACTGAACCTATCAGAAACAATGTTATATATAGCCCAAATATTTCAAAATAACTAAAATTTATCATTTTAACTGTGTCCTGAGTTGTGGAACTTAGTCTAAAATCCCACGATTTTTTCTTTTAATTATGAGAACAAGCCGTAAAGTCTTGTTTGACATGCAGCTATATGTTTGTCCTTTCTAATAAATCTTCAACATTGTGTCACGAAAATACCTATGCCAAATCCCTCAATGTATGGGAATCGTTTCTTTTAGTAAGTCTTAGGAAGACATTGTGACTTAAAGTAGCATTGACTCATACCTGCCCTAAGATTTTAATTTTAAAACGTATGCATTTTAAGTATTATTTGCAATATATCTTCATATCTTAAAGACAGCTTATATAGAGAGGAGAAAAATTAATCATTCTCTCGTTTCAGAAATACACTTGAAAAACATTTTTTTACCTTATATATCTATAGAGAAAAATCTTCATTCTTCCGGCATTAACGTCAATTAATTATATTGTGAATATCAACCTATTTAATTTCAGTACAATAAAGTTCCCAGCTAAAATGGTTTACTTGCAAGTATTTAAAGCAACAAAAATATTTTGGCAACTTTATATGTATCTCCTCATTGACCAGTCACCTGACTGACAGCTGTCAACTGTCCGTGAGCCAAATGTAACCCAGTAAAGATAAAAATTACACATTACTCATCCCTGTTGATAATACCTGGTGCCAGTAGGTTTTCAAATAGGAATAACTAGACCGTAGATAAAAAATAAGTAAATGGGGAATCATTTCTGCTGCCTACCATTCTTCCTTTGTCGTTAACTCATTTCCTCTTCCTTTTCTTATTGATCCTGTTTTACTAGATGTCCATATCTGTCATGTACAAAGAGTTACTTTCCATAAAGGAACTTCCCGAGTAGGTAACACGTCTGTGTCCATGAAAGTACTGGCAGCCAATTAATGATGGCCACATATTTCTTTCAATCATGTCTTATTTAAGCTTATAAAATCTTTAAGAGTATGGAACGAGGCTTTGAATTTTTCAACTTCAAATTTTTAAAGAAAAGTAAACCAAAGACCAAAAATGAAATTCACCCAAGGTCACCAAGGTGGGTAGTAGGTGTATACTTGGGGTATGTCTCCCAACTTTCCTATCCAGTGATTTTTTCTATTAGACTTTAAACATGTGGACTGCCAACCTATAAGTACAAATGATCACATGGAAAATTAATGTGAGTTACATTCCTTTGGAGAACCCTTTTCAGTTATCGAACTTAATATCTTATTAGAGAAATACACATTTTTGTCAGAGCATATTAAAATGTAGTTCTGAAACAATAAAGAACATAAACACATTAAAACATCTATGGTACAAACTCTTTTTTAGATTCTCTTTACCATTGAAATGGATTTCCAAACTGGAAATATTTATGAATATATATGAAATAGCAGAAATAAAAAATAATCAATGGCAATATATATGTTTGGAAGATAAATGTAGAAATTAAAAACACAGATTGGAATTTTGTTTGAAAGATTAAGAGCTAATTAAAAATACTAAATATGAACACATAAACATATGCCTATACTCAAGTGCAGAATACAATAAACAGTTCATATAACTAACTAAACTAGCTAGCTTTCATGCGTGTGCACATGTGTGTCTGTGTTCATTATCAAGCCCCGGTGGATCCCAGAGGCCTCCTCAGCAAGTGTTTCCTAACAACTCAGAAATTCTACCATTCGATAATCCTATATTAATATAAATAAATTAATTTAAGTACTTAGTAAGCATATTAATAAATATTGTATATTTTTATAATATTTATAAAATATTGTCTATACAATATACTGATTCAGTTAAGGTCATGAAAATATTAATATTCAAAACAAATACTTATCTTCTGGCCCTTTAGAAAAGAAATTGTGTAATTGAAATCTACTACATTCTGAATTTAAAAGACTTTATCTTAGTCCTGGGCCTTGGAGAGTACTTCCTTATGAGAAGTATTAGCTTTAAAACACAGACATGCAAATTAATAAGAAAAAAAGAAGAGATAAAGCTTAAAACATTGATATAGGATATGGAAGTAAATTGTGGCCAGGGTCTCCCTGCAAGGGAATTAGTCTAAAATAATCAACAGTTCTGTAACTAACACCATTTAGCAACTAAATTGTATATCTATATTTACAAATGTATTTGCTTATTCCATTACATTTAGCCCAAATTAACATTAGTCATTAATCAGCAAACCATTTAACAATATGCAATAAAAGTATGCAAATCAATTGTAAGCAAAATAATAAGTAAATAGTATCATTTCTAGCAATTGTAAAAGACAGGGGTGTCAAAGCAAAATGTGAAAAATGACAAGACTTTCAAGTTCAATCATTGCCCTGCTTCTTAAAGGGGTTTTAGTCCCTTGTCTGCTTTCGAAAGATCATAAATGTTTTCTCATTAGAGCTGAAGGGTGCTGTCCACAGAGCACCAGAGCAGAAGTAGGAAGATCTCAGACTGCTAAGAAATTTTGTGTCTGGAAACAAGTCACTTACCCTCTGTGAGGGTACTGAATGGAGGGGACTTTTTGCTCAGTAATGTATAACTCATAGAAAAGGAAGTTTTAGTTATCCAATGGAAGCTATTTTCTGTTGCATGTGAAGAAGTCCCAAAAGGAATCTGAACCATTATCGGTGGGTTCCTGCCTGCAGTGGCATGCTCTGCCCTCTCCCTACTGCTGTTTAAGTAGCCCATATTTAAAACTGACACCAGCATCTAGCCTGTAAAGTCAGGGGGCAAAACAAAATCACTCTGCAATACACTACTGACCAACATGCCTTATTTTTTTCCACTTGGGTACCCTGGTAACATTAACATGAAAAGTCTCACGCTCAAAATCATATTATCACATGTAGCTCTGAACTTTTCAGTATGCACTGCAAGGCTGAGTTGACAGAATTCCATGGTCATTTAATATTTTTAGTTTTATAAAATGGAAGAAAAATTTTTAACCTTAAATAGATATTCTATACATGGACTCACACAATATGTAGTACGAGTCCATGTATATGAAATGTCCAGAATAGGCAAATCCATAAAAATTCATAGAGACAGAGAGTAGATTCATGGTTACCTAGGGCTGGGAAGGCTGGGAGCGAAATGGGGAAGGGTTGTGACTACTAAAAGGTATGGGGTTTCTTTGGGGATGCTGAAAATAGTCTGCAATTAATTGTGGTGATGGTTGCACAATTCTGTGAATATACTGAAAACCATTAAATTGTACACTTTAAATGGGAAAAAAAAAAAAAAGATATTCTAGCACACACACTGCTGTGAGCCAGCAAGAGAATATGTTTGTTTTTGTCAGAAAAAAAAAATGTTAGTATAAAAAACGAGAGTATCAAAGAACCCCTATTCTGAAGTGTTAAAAATATCTGAATCCAAGAGAGGTTAACAACAGCAGTTGAGTATGGAGGGAGGTCAAAAAATTAAGAACATGGATCACCCTGTTGCCAGAGATGGCAAGGTTGTGAAGACCCTTCCTGATTGCTCGGCAGACGAAAGTAATTACTGAGGTCGTAAGGAACGTTTGCATTAATTGAAAGTCTCTTCATGGAGAAGCCACATTACTGAAGTGACCATCACCAGTGCTAGTCCTATTTCCAGGGAATGTAGGTTCACAAGCAGCTGGCAATCACTACAGCATGAACGTGTTTGTGGGGCCGTTGTCACCAATGGTAGAGGTCCCTGGATCTGAAGCCCATCTTATAGGTTTCGCTGTGGTAACAGGATCCACAGAACAGATTCCATCCAGGAAAAGATAGGGGATATCCCTCAGATAAGTAAAGATGAAGAATTGTACAGAAATTTGAGAGGATTGGGTCCCTGAATTGCTTCATTTGTTTTTTAATTACAACAGGCAGAATATATGTGGCATTTCTTTTTTTCTTGTTTACAACTTGAACCAACAGGAAACGGAAAGATTTATATCATTTTGAACTCTCATTTTTACTATTTTGAAAGGTGTACATGACTTTAAAATTCTGTTCAGTTTGTTAAGATTAGTCGAGAAGCGTGAATAAGGAATGAAGATAACAAAAAGTTATGGCATTAGAAGGACTTTGTGGGTCTTAGCCTTCCCCTTACCCTAAGACAGTGGCGTGCAAACAAGCCCTGAGGAGATTGTGTCTCAGTGAGCTTGAGGTGGGACCCAGGAATCTGCATTTTAACATGCACCTGGGTAATTTTGAGGCACTCTGATAAACTGTTCTCTGCATTAGACTGTCCACACCCTCACAAAGAATCTTCTTTTGTGAAGAGTGAAGAAAACTAACACTTAGTGATCCCAGGTTCTGAGAGACCAAAGAGAACACGATGTTATCTGTTCTTTTATATTTATTGTCTGATATAACTAAGCACTACTGTGGTTAAGTAGATTAGTTATTTTAATTATTTTATGTGGGTTAGCAAATGATAAGTTACCACCCAATACTCGTGAAAAGCCAAAAATCATTCTCAAGTTTTACTTGAGTTTAAAGTAATAGGGAAGGGTGCGGTGGCTCACGCCTATAATCCTAGCACTCTGGGAGGCCAGAGGCGGGAGGACTTCGTGAGCTCAGGAGTTTGAGACTAGCCTGAGCAAGAGTGAGACCCGATCTCTACCAAAAAAAAAAAAATAATAATAGAAAGAAATTTGGCCAGGCAACTAAAAATATAAAAAATTAGCCAGGCATAGTGGCGTACACCTGTAGTCCCAGCTACTTGGGAGGCTGAGGCAGGAGGTTCACTTGAGCCCAGGAGTTTGAGGTTGCTGTGAACTAAGCTAACACCACGGCACTCTACCAGGCGAAAGAGCAAGACTCTGTCTCAAAAAAAAAAAAAAAGTAATAAATAATACAGCTTCAAATATAATAAAATGGCTTCAGCCGACTCTTCAAATAAGACATTAAAAAAAACCCACAGACAGTGCTTATTATGAGAAGTATGCGTGCATACACATTCCCCAAGTTTTAGAATACTCAACCAATCATCTCTGACCTGGGGAGTTTAAGAGGTTAAGAGTGATAACGTGAGGGAAACCACAGGCTTTTTCTCTTGTGGGCAAGTTATTTTGTGGCCATAGGTAACGTAGACTAGAATCTCATGGCTTTGTAAGGATGAGGTGAGAATGTGTGGATGGACGAACATAAATCCTTCACAAATACTCCATAAAGAACACAAGCACAGGCCTTATTCATTGTGAGTCAATCATCAGTGTAACTAAAGAGTAATTATATTGATTAATAACAAAAATAATCATAGAAACTTTTCTACAACCATATTGTCTATAGCATGCATCATCAATTGTTTAGAAATAAGCTCCATTGGTAGGATATTTGAAGTGATTTTGATAAATTGAAAAATATTATTGATAATAACCTATGGTTCTGAAACAGAAAAATCTAACTTTCCAAAGCAAAGGAAAAAAACTTACTAATAACCAGTCATATGTGTGTGTGTATGTATGCATGGCTTTACTGAGTTTACAACTGATAATAAAGAATTTACAACTGAAAATGAAGAGATGAAGCAGAAAAGATGAAGGAAAGAAATGGAAAAGATGGAAGTAAATCTATTGGTTAGCTGTTTACCTATTGCTAAAGGAGTCAAAAGCAAAAAGAAAGTTGTAGAATGTTTCTTACTTTAGTAGTGGTCAAAATCTTTAACTTAGAATTTCATTTCTTCATTTCTGTATCTTTCAGAGTGATGATTTTTCATATAAAATGCATTCCATTTACTACGGATGTTCTGTATTCACAAATTTATATACAAAGTTGGACTATGCTTGTTTCTGTGCCCCATCTGTGCACATAGGAAGATGCTTTATCTGTGATTTCATAGAGGAGATAATTGTCAGAATGAACTTTGCCCTCCAATCCTAAACCCCTCCCTAACCCTTCCAAATTCTTCCCTTCATCCAACAAGTAGCACATATTCTCTTGACAAGGTTCTTATACTCTCACTTCAAGACATTTCTGGAGAAATAACCACCAGTAGCCTTAGGAAGGTAGAAGGGAGTCACATACAGTAAGTCTGACTGACAATAAGGTCACTAAGGCACAAGGGACATGCAACAACTGTGTACTTCATATTGCAAAGAGGGAACAGAAAAAGAGACCAGAGAAATAGGTACCAAAGTGTACAATATTTTTTTAAAGTATATAAATTTTCAAGGAGCGTCGTGATATTTTGCTGACAGAGTTCATCTTCCAAACCCAACATTTTCCAAAACAGTAAAAGTTCTTCAGGGAAGAGCTAGGCTTCCCATTTACTCGCACCCAAGGCTTATTGTGTGGACAAATGAAGCTGCTGCCGGTGGGAGGGACCTTAGACATGCTGAAAGTTCTCCCTAAAATACCTCCTGCCCAACACAGCAGGGAATTTGTGGAATCCCGGATACTCCTGTGGATTATGAATTCTTTTCAGAAAACCTGAAGAGAGGTTCTTTTAAAGTAGGAACACGTTGCTACTGTCTCCTGGATTAAGCGTCGAGAATGGCCAGCTCCTCTGATAGAACATAGTTTGAGAGAATTCTGGGACACAAAGGGGCGACTGAGGGATGAAAGGACCTTGTAGGTCACATCAGTGGAAGGCCTGGAGGAGAAAGAAGCACTCACAAAGGAGCTATTATTGATTGTAAAAATTGCTGCTGAGTGAGTGAAGCGTGCCAAAGCGAAAGAAGGGCACGCTGAAGGTGAGTGTAGGGAAAAGAACGATGCAAAGACAAACCTCAGCAACTTCACAATGGTGCCTAGGCTACACAGATAAGACCGTTGATTTCAAAGGAGTTAAAAACTCAGATTTAATAGGAAGCCACTAATTCCACGTATTTATGCTAAGGTTCCTTACATTTACGTGTAAGATTGAGTAATCAATAAACATTTTAGAAGATACCTGAGGTAACTAAAAAATAAAATCTTGGAGCCTTATTCTGGGCAAACGGATATATAATTACTTTCCTAAATCTCATAAAACCCATTAAGGATACAAAAACAGTTTCTCTGAAAACGATATTATTTGGAACACTGACAAGGATAATATAAATTAGCAATTCAAAGATGTAAGACCTCTCGATATAATATATATTACTTTAATCAACAAACTATCATAAATATGTTTATATCTATTTTAAATATGAAATATTCTATCACGAAATAAAAGGTTTTGAAGCATAAAACTGATACAAAAGAAAACATCCTCTAAAATATCATTAGATAACTATGACACTGAGATGTTTTTAAGGAATAGGGGCAAGTCCCTGACAATGAAATAATATCATGATTGCTAACATTTATTGAGCATTTTCTACATGCAAGGAACTAAGCAGCTATAGAAATACAATTTCATGTCTATCTCTCAGCAAAATTATCAAATAAGCAGGTTCTTGCCACCTTCCCTGTTTTATAAAAAGGACATTTAGAAAATTAAGGTCAAATGGTTGCTAAGTGTCTGACCCTGGATTCTAATCCAGGGTCTCTGATTTACCCTTCCCTGCCTGTTGTACGATCTCTAAAAAGGACATTTCCCATGCTATTGATACATAGTGTGTAACTACTAATTAATGAAACTGACTTTTTAAAAAATAATCAGACCTTTTATGAGCAGTACTCACCAAAACTGTCTCCTTAAATGCTGTATACCTATATGAGGAATACCCTTAAAATTCCCCTTTTGTATCTTTCATTAGTGTCAATTTATAAGTCAAATATCAAATAATCTAATGCTTTATAATTAAATTTTGGTTTTCATCTTGTTGACCACATTTGATTTGGATTTACTTTTGGCAAAAAAACTTACCCTTAATGATAATGATTTGGCAACTATCAGACCATTCTCAAGACTGTGTAGCAAATTCCTAAGGAGATTTATAAGACTTGATCAAAGACATTACTAAAATAAATGAATAGCCTCCTAGTGTCTACTTTGGAAAGGATAACATGCATTTAGACATGTATTTCTGCAATATTTTCTGGTGGGAAAAAAATAACAGTTACAGCATCTCCTACTCTCATCATCCTTATAAATGAGTAAAAGTTACTAGTACAAGGAAGCAGTATAGCATTGTAGCTAAGGGCAGAACATTGGGAACAAACAAATTTGGTTTCATGTCTTTGGCATTTATGAGGTATATGGCCCTGGGCAGGTAATGTTAGTGCTCTAAGTTTTAGTTTATAAATCCATAAAATAGGAACAATAGTAATACACATCTAAAAAAGTTGTTTGCATAAAAAGAAATAAAGTTTGTAAATTATACAGTCTGATAAATAATGTGACTATTAAATGTTTGACACTATGAATTTATTTCAAACCATATTCTAATGATAGTATTGTTTTTGCACATATACTCCCACTACTATTATAGTATGGATATGAATATTATTGATTTGAAAAGATTTAACTACAAATTTTAAAATAAATAAATAACAATAGTCCATAGGAATTCTGGCCTCTTAGTTTTGGTCTTTGACTCATGAATATGTTAGTGAAACAAACTGATTTCGATCACTGACTTAAATTTAAAAGTTTTATTGCATTATACTTTTAATTCTCACCATGTTCCCAAATAATTTTAAAACACTGCATCCCAAACAATGAAACAATGAAAATTAATTAATTTTCTTTCTTCCTAACAAATTAGAATATGGGTATAATTATGTATCTCCTTGTTTTAAAATCTAAATAAAACTATTAAGTATTGGAGAAATATACATCCATATATGATCTTGCATTCTTAAAAAATAAAATTTTATTTTATGTTACTTGGTTTAAAATTTTAGGTTACAAATAAAATATTTTAGAAATAAATTTATAAGCTCCAGGTAAGTGGAATATAGTCATTTGAAAAATGCCCAGAAAGAGAGAGGAAACAAGGTATATTTTGCAGTGTGGTAGCTTTATTTCCTCCTTTCCAGACTCCTTGCCTTAACTTGGTGTCTGAATTTAATAAGGAATATTAGCATGAATATTAGATATAAATTTTTATTAATGTTCTCTAATCTGTTTTTTTCTATAATATATACTTTTCACCAATCACGAAATCAATAGGAATCGTAAACATCCCAAGTGGGACTTTATTGAAACCAAAAATGCAAAATGACCATGGTTTCTGTTCTTCAAGAAATGGTACAGTCCCCTACTCACAGCTGTAAAGTTGATCATATGTCCAACATAGAACTACTTCTAGGTCCCTCCCAAACAGAATGCCCCAGTAGGCATTCCATGGGCTCCGCCTTCCCAGCAGGCCTCTGCCCAGCCCAGTTGCCATAGATGGCCATCAGACCTTTGGAATGACATCAGGAGACAATCTGAGCAGGCTCCACCCTAAAGAATTTGAGCTAGCAGGAGACTGAAGATATCAATGTCTTCTTGGCTGACAACAGCATTCCAGGGGTCAACCAGGGTGAAAAGAGGATAGAGTTGGAGTTTCCAGTGCCTTTTCAGCAACCAAGCAGCTGACAAGGGAAGCATCCCTCAAAAAAAAAAAATAAAGACAAAGGAAGCCTGAAAGTATCCTAGAGGTACCACGCTTGTGAAAGGGAAATAAGGCAACCTATACCCATTAAGTCATGGAATTTTAGGACTGAAGAGGTCTCTACTTCTTCAAAGGTAAAACTCAAGAACAGTTTTCATCCTGAACCAATTCCTGCCTCTCTGATGACCTATGTCTTTCTACTGTGACAGCCCCAATATGGGTGAATAAAGAGCTTACTGGTATAGAAGTGGAAATTCTTTGCATGAGATTAAGAATGGCTCACTTTTGGCCGGGCGCGGTGGCTCACGCCTGTAATCCTAGCACTCTGGGAGGCCGAGGCAGGCGGATTGTTTGCGCTCAGGAGTTCGACACCAGCCTGAGCAAGAGCAAGACCCCGTCTCTACTAAAAATAGAAAGAAATTAATCGGACAACTAAAAATATATAGAAAAAATTAGCTGGGCATGGTGGCGCATGCCTGTAGTCCCAGCTACTCGGGAGGCTGAGGCAGGAGGATCGCTTGAGCCCACGAATTTGAGGTTGCTGTGAGCTAGGCTGACGCCACAGCACTCACTCTAGCCTGGGCGAGTGAGACTCTTGTCTCAAAAAAAAAAAAAAAAAAAAAAAGAATGGCTCACTTTTACTACAGTTTATCACTTTTCCAGCCCTGTGCTTTATGTTGAATAGCTCATTTAATCCTCATAATAAAGTTTTGAGGGTAGCACATTATGTTCCACATTTTACAGATGAGGAAACTGAGGCGGGGGAGAGTCAAAATGTCTGCGTAATCATACCGTTAGCATGTGATAGAGCCAACTGGCCATAGGCTACACAGCCTCTTCTAAATCAGACTAGCCTTTTCTATAGTCAGCCATGGAGAGGTTGAGGCCTTCTACTATGTCTTCAAGTACTTGAAGAAATGAAACATTTTCTCTTAGGGTATTGGAGTTCAGAGAGATTGGGAAGAACCCTGAACCATGTGCAAATGATAAAAATTAAGAAGGGAAATAAAAACAATAATTCCAATATGGATCAGTTCAGGAGAAGTCTAAGCTTTTTAAAATATTTATCATTATTCATTTAAAATTATTTATCATTCATAAGTACTCTTATCTGGACACTTGGAGGTCCTCCACTAAGGGTTAAGTTAAAAGGTAATTACTATAAAAGGGCAGAATTAATATCAACATATCACTCCCAATTAACAATAAGAAATATAAAGGACAAATATAACAAATATTAACAAACTGGCCGGGCGCGGTGGCTCACGCCTGTAATCCTAGCACTCTGGGAGGCCAAGGCGGGCGGATTGTTTGAGCTCAGGAGTTCGAAACCAGCCTGAGCAAGAGCGAGACCCCGTCTCTACTAAAAATAGAAAGAAATTATTTGGACAACTAAAAATCTATATAGAAAAAATTAGCCAGGCATGGTGGCGCATGCCTGCAGTCCCAGCTACTCAGGAGGCTGAGGCAGGAGGATCGCTTGAGCCCAGGAGTTTGAGGTTGCTATGAGCTAGGCTGACGCCACAGCACTCTACTCCGGGCAACAGAGTGCGACTCTGTCTCAAAAAAAAAAAAAAAAAAAAATTAACAAACTATTGAAGTTAGAAAGCTTATGCTTTGTGTAAATTTTTATGATCTATTCTGTTGCCTTATATGTGTCAGATAGTATAATTTGTAATTAAGTTGTGTTCATGTTATTAACATCTCTGGTCAAATTCCACCCCAGTTATATCATAATCAATGTACGTAATGGTATCTGTATCAAATTTGAGGAAGATTATACATTGTTAACAATTCTCACCTTATGTAACACCTTTCCTCCCTGACCTTAAGAATGCTTTTCAGCTCTTACTTTAAAAGGATAATCCCATTTCCTCAGAAATTTTTAAGTAGCAGCAAGCACAATGTTATCCCAATTAGTCTCTTAGAAAAGGCATTATATGAATCTGTGACACTACCAATAACACATTTTTAGTTTGGGAGGCAGTATTATTCCCCATGCTCCTTATTCTTTATTAAATGGAATTTCTTCCTAGAGGAATACTTGGCAGTATTTTCTCTTGTAAAAAGGTGTTCTTGCCTGAAATGTTTTGTCAGGTCACCTTTCTACAGATTTAATTTGTATAGCCAACTCCAGGCAATGTCCTCTGGTCTGGCAGGAAGTGTACTGGACCCTATCAGGGGACTTTATCTTCTTTCCAAATTTATGGCGTGACTTTGGGAGCATCACTTAACATCTCTGGGCCTGACTTCTCTTTCCTATAAAAAAAAATTAGGTGCTTGTATGAAGTGTTCCCCAAGATCTCTTTCAGCAGGAAGATACTTAAATTCAGACTTTAAAACTTTTCACACTACTGCCAAGTAACAGAAATACCAAAACTGTCCTAAAATTTGGCTAGTATCAATCATAAAGCACTTTACTTCTTTTTCTTTTTTTAACCAGCATTCATTTTAAACTTTATAGCAGCACTGTCCAGTAGAACTTGATGCAATGATGGAAATTTTCAACATCTTGCTGTCCAATAAGGTAGCTACTAGCCACAGGTGGGTGTTGAGCACTTGAAATGTGGCCAGTGTAACTGAGGAACTAAATTTTTGGTTTTATTTAATTTTAATTAATTTAAATAGCCACACACGTGTGTGGCTAGAGGCTACCGTACTGGTAGCAGCTTTTAGTTTCAAGAACATGGTGACATAAACGTTTTTACATCTTTAATGTATTCAGCCGAGTACTCCACAATGCCGTTGGAGCATTGATCTTTCCACCATGCTTGGCGCCCTTGGTACAGTTCCCCAGACAGATCAAAGAACAGCACAAGCATCTGAGTCTCGTGACAGCGTTTTTGCAAGCGATCCCAGCACTGTTCCTGGGTGTGCAAGGGGAAAGGAAGTTTTTGTTTTATTTTGTGTGTTTTCTCCCTAACGTCTCACTTCTTGTTCTACTTTTTGGCCTTTCCCTAGCCAAGACCTGCATACATCCACGGAGGCAGCTTAACTACTCTAGAGCTAGCGGTTGACTTTCAGCTTTTAACAATAATTTCTTAAATCCTAAAAATGTAAAATCCAGTTCTGGGACCCCATCCTTTCCTGTTGGGCTCTCAAATGAAAACTCAGGCTGGCTAGCCCGGGACAAGATCGCGGCCGGACATGCACAAGCCCCTTTTGCTCTCCCAAGCTTGCAAAACGCTTGGAGCGCCACGGACAGCCTGTGCCAGACGCGACCGCGTGCCAGCGCTTTGTGCAATGTGCGTGGGTGGGTTCGTTTCACTTGGCCCCCCATGTTTCCGTGAGTCGCCCGGACCTCGTTCCTACCTCTCTGGGATAGTCTTTCGCCAATGTAGGGGAACTCTTCCTAGGATCCCAAAACCAGACCAGCGGGGCAGCGACCCTGCCACGGCCACCGCCCGTTTCCAAAGCCCACCCACTGTCGTTGCGCCCTCCTCCATTCCCCAGAGCCCACAACGCACCCTTTTCACCAATGAGCCACCTCTTTACCAGCAAGCCACTGGCCGCTTCCCCCATGCCATGACATCCCCCTTTAACCAAACACGAGTCAGAACGCCCCCTCCTGCCCTGCTCCAAGACAGCGGAGCCGCCCCCTCGTCGCACCCAGGCCCAGCAGGTCCCCAGGAGGGCCCCCAGCCCGCCTCCTGCTCGCCCGTGGCGCACGCACGTGGCGCACTCACCCCCTACTAGCAGCCTCCGAGCTCTAGAAACACTCCCGGGAAGGAGCCCCCGCCCCTTCAGCTCTGTCAGCCGGGAGAAATGTGGGTGGGGGGAAGTAGAGACGGGCAGAGAAAGGAGTACATAGGTGATGAGAGCAGTGTTGGAGGGGAGGACCTGCAATAATTGGATGGCGTTGCGGCTGTTGCGCCTCTGCTCAACGCCCAGCCGGCGCGGATTCACTTTCCACACAAATCAACCGGAGGGATTGTTGCTGCCTGCAATCAATAACTCAGCGGAGCAGCTGAAACCAGAGGCGTCCCTCCTCTGGGTCTTTAAGGGGCCGTCCGGACTGAATCCCAGCCCTCTGCTTCCCAAACAAAGAAGTGGGCACCAAAACACGGGATGAGACTTTTAACCCCCACTTCCACCCCGACCCCCGGTAAAGATCTTTAAAAATGAAAGGACACACATGATAAGGTATCTAGAAGCAATGGTTAAAAGGGGAAGTGTGAAAATCCATTCCTTGAATTGAAGGTTTCTGTGATATTTTAAGAAATGGGATAGAATCAATGTTCCGATGAACAACATTTAACAATTTTGTAAGTAAAGTCCCATTAAATTTGGTCGTGCACGTGGATACTTGTGAATCAGCCACACACTCGCCAGCAAATTACTGATCAAGACTTATTTAGACATACTGATAACAGGAAAAGGAAAAAATGTTTTATAATTTGTAGTGGCATTTTTTTAAAGCCTTAACATATCTTTCGGATGTTATTTCATGGAGATTGCATTTCTGTAAGGTGAATAGGCCCTGGGAAATGTGTAGTATATAAGATCGCTTAATAACAGACTGTAAAACCAAGCAGAACTGGAAGAAAGGGAAGTCGCCAGGTAACCTGGCACTGACTGCCAGACCAACTTTGCACTCACTCACTGTAGACCTGAGACTAAAAGACTAAACTCAACTAACAACCCTAAAATAAAACTGGCCAAAATTCTTTATTTCTCCTTGACTCTGAAGCAACTTAAAAATAAATCTTAAGGATGTCAACCCAAATATAGAGGCTTTATAAATGACTCTTCACTACGAAAAGTCCTCCTGCTAATATAAATGGGAAAATGGATATTGACCATCATGATCTGTCTTAAGGTTGATTCTCATTCTGGGATTAGTCCCAGTCTGAAGCCAAGGAGAGGTTGATTTGTGTGCACAAAGTCATGGAAAGCTAGGCTAAAACAGAGATTAGAAATCAGGAGCATTTGTCTGTGGTCAGTACAGTTAAACACTGCTTGGAAAGGTGAGGTATCATTGCTAACAGAATTCGTAAACAGTACTAATATACATCACTAATCTCAACGTCTGTCTTTTAAATTGGCCTTTAGGCAATACACAAAATAAGCCCTTTCAGCAACTTCAACTGTATTGCAAACATTTCCCAACTTGACAAATTTTGTTAGCTTGGGATATGATGGATTTGACTTTTTTCCTTGTGATTCCTCATCAGATGTAAAATTAAAGGTACAAAAATAAAGATAAACATAGAATCTTAACATAAGACATAAAGGATATGAGTAAACTTTGTCTTGAAATAAATCCTTTGTATATTGCAGATTCTCCATCACAAATGGTTCATATGCTGTATACTCTGCTTGGGCAAAAGCTGCACCTAGTGAATTTTTGAAATTCAGATATTTAGCACTATTTATAGTAAAGATTATAAGTATTATCACAATTAATGATAATTTTAATTTATTATGTTCCATACACATTGGTTTGCTTTAAAATCAGAATTAATAATAATGTTACTTCCGATTACAAGTTTTAGAAATAAATCCATTTGAATGTACTTTAATATCAACCTTAAAAAAACTATTACCTTTTTGTACTTACACATTTTAAGGTGCCAAAGAAGAGTTGCAAACTGTGAAGTAACTTCTACGAAGAGATGAAATAAAGAATGGAAGGCAAATGACTGTGGCAGTCAAGACGTGTATGTGGTGAGTGCTTACATTTGTTTTATCGTCTACCACAAAGTTACCATAAAGGTAGAACTGCCCAACTTCTTGTTCTTAGGTATTTGTAGCGCAGACATGTATAACAGTGATAAAGAGTTAAATGACCACTGTATATGTTATATTATAAGCAATGGCATACCATTTTGCTTAAAGCTTACATCACCTTTCAGGGCCTACTTTTGCAAGCACGTGTCTTACACAATCATTTCACGGGAAGTCATGTATGTCATCTATACTATAATTATTAAATAGAAAGAGATTAAAATATATTCGATGCTATTGAAATTTGTATCTTACTACTTTTTAGATTTTTTTCTGAACTTCCCTGTTCAATTATCCTGTTTGTGTTGAAAGTATTCTGGCTGAAGAACAAATAATATACAGTTGAATAATCTTGAGGGGTAGATTAATCTATAGCCTTTCTTCATCTCAGGGTGGGTTGCTGTGGCAACCGCCCCAGCTCACTTTAAAATAATTTTTTAAAGCTCACTTCAAGAGCTACACCCAGCGTGGGCCAGGCTTAAAAGCAGGCAGACCCAGTGCACAGGGCTTTAGTAGAATGCTGCTTTAATGTAGGGAAGTAGAGAAGAGAGGAGGATGGAGTAAGACGATATGCAACTCTGAGCAGAAATTGCAACGCCAGCTTTCCCTAGACTTAAAATCCCGAGGATCTTGCTTCCTATGACTTTCGTGGCACTTTAATTAAATACATTGCTAAATGTAATTCTTCTGGGGAGAAAACAAGTTAATATATTTGTATTTATAATAAAGCACTTTTAATAATTATTTAATGAAGGAAATATTTGGTGATTAGGAAAAAAAGCTGGTTCGATAGCATATCAATCCCAGATATTATTTTCTCTTAAAGGAAGTGTCATCTTTTATTTAACTGGAATAGATTCCAGCTTCCAATTGGTTTAAAGGGTAGAAGCACTTTCTGTTTTCCAATCATAGAACTGGCATACATTGGAGAACTCATCTAACACATGGGTAAACTGAAGCCTAGAAAGGATAAATCCATTAGTAAAGCCCAAATCTTGAACTAGATAGAGTCCAGGTTTCCTAACACCTAGTACAAAATCCTCCCTACATGAGAAAATAGTCTGATCCCAGCCAAGTACCATTAGGTGGCAAGGATCAGGATGACTTGAGGTTTTCTTTAAAAGTCCAGAAGTATTTAAAGAAGAACACAAAGCACACCCTGGATTAACCACTTTGTGGATTGCTCACAAATAATTTTAAATCTCAGGTGATTTTCTATTGTATATGTCTGCATACCTCTTCTGTTCCGCTTCAACTATAAAGACTCATGGGAAGAAAACTAATGCTAATATTAACTTAGGTCACACATAATTAAGAAGCCAAATCTGCTGAGGGGAAAATCTTATATTTTAAAAAGCCAACTGTGATACATTCCAGATCCAAATTATTTTCAAATTATCCACAATGTGGGGTTATACATACTTTTGAATGCTTGCTCTATCATTGATAATTATAGGTTTGTTATAATGTTTATTATTAAATAATTCTTTAAAATATAAAAAGGTAAAATAAAATAGTTTCTTTTTAAAGGAAAGCAAATCTAAAACTGAACTGTACTGTGGTAAATAGAAATACCCTCGATAATCCATCAAAAATAGCATGGTTGAAATTCATGTATTGGCTGTGTGTGTTTGCTCTTGTAAAAAAGGCTGTTATAATTCATTGCATTAATTTCAGTATTATGGCAGTAAGCTCAGATAATGCTTCAAATGATTTGCTTTGTCAGCAAAGCAAATGAACCC
>NW_012147189.1:3560330-3574683 GCF_000956105.1 Propithecus coquereli | reverse complement strand
TTTCACGTCATTAGCATGTTTGATATAGTGGAGCGTGAATGTTAGTATTCAAAATGTCTTTGCCCCTTTACATTTTTGGATTTTTTAAGAAGTTGTACTTTAAATGAAAACCTGATAGGGATGCTTTCTGCCATATATTAAAATGAATTCATGGTAATAGCAAATTTATCGTATGAAAAACAAACAGGCAAACAAAATATATTGTAGATACTAATCTGCAAGAAATTACACTATATCAGATGGTTTTTGCTTTGTGACAGTTTGCCATGCTTTCCTATAATAAAAGGGAGGCTACATCTTAGCTGTGTTGATAGTCACAATTGTAATGAACCAGAACCTTGAAGATTGTTCAGATCTAGGTGTACTTGCCTATGCAATCAACCTTCCCCTTTCAAGTGAAGCCTTGGGACCAGTGCCTAAATGTTGAGTCCCCTCTTCTGAGACAAGCTACTCACATCAAATAGCCTTTACATTGAAGCAGGTTTCTTGAACCACACTGTCCTCATATATTAAAATAGTCTCATCTGGAGGCATACTGCAGAATTTAACAGGAAATGCAACTAGTCGTTGGGTTAAACACAGAGTGCTGAAGGGAATTTTTTTTTTAAGTGAGGAAATATCTTTAATTAGCTAGATATTTCAGTATATTCCCATTGTCTACTCTTGTACATTCTATGTTTTTATTTCCCCTATGAATGTTCCCTTCTTCCTTTCACAATATTAAAAAAATAAATTGGTTGAAACATTTTATATAATCTGTAATTCTACTGGCATGCAATCTTGCTTTTTATGATTTGTATACTAGTTGATATATTTTATCTTTGGCTTTATTGGGCGTGGTGTAGTTGGCTAGGGCAGGAGGTGCCCGATCCCTAGTAGCCTTTCCAAAGTATTGAATATTAAAACCTATTTTTTTGGTAAGGAAAAGTATTTATTATGCTTAAACCTTAGCATAAGTGTTCTTCCTTATCAGTCTCTATTTCTGCTTCCTGTGCAGCTGAAACTCTTCAGGATAAGTGAAGTCATCAGCTATCGACTAGGGTAGCCTAATGCATTTGGGAAGTTGGTTTGGTTTACATGTTAATGACCTGGATAAAGTCCAGTAAGGTGTGGAAGAGATAGAGTGGGGGGAGGGAGGGAGAAATCTCCAAGGAAGCTGCTGCCTCGGTAAATATTTCCAAACTGATTAGAAAGTTCACGGCCCCGCGATAAAGTCGAGATTTCAAATACTGGTAATGCTTTTATTATTTTGTACATTACTAACATTAGAGAAACCTTTCGGCTCGCTCTGTAGCCCTCCAACCTCTCAGGGCGAAAACCGCGAATTCTGGGCATGCAGGAAACGCACGCTGGAATCGGACGCTGCAGACATCCTGGCCCGTGGCTTTTACGCGTGAGTAACGGAGGAGTGCACGGACCGGTGGAAGAATGAAGTGGCTAACGCGTGTCCAAAAGGGGGAAAAGTCACAAGAGCAACTATTAGGGTCGAGCTCCTATTGGTCAGAGCAAGATCCCGACTTTAGAAGGACTTTGCTGCTGGCTGGTTCGCAGCGTCCCCGGGGAGCGAGCGCGCGGTCGCGGGAGGCTGGGTTCTCTCCGAGCGTCCTCGGCAGCAGCGCCGGGAGGGAAGCAGGGAGCCGCCGCTCGCCGTGTTGTCTTCATTTCGTGCAATAAAGAATTGTCATTAGGTTTGCGTATGGCATGTGCCATTACCCCACCGTAAAACTAAAATTAGCAAAATGTCAGGAATGGAAAGATTGATTCACCAAGATGCAATTATCATTTAAAAGTGCTTGATTGAGGTACTGATGTTCAGTGATTTATTCTGCATACCATATACATAATTAAAGTAGTGTAGTGGAGTAATTTATCAATCTAGTTGAGACTGGAGGGGTGAGGAGGGAGCTGCTGTATGTTTGTTTTATTAAAATGCTCCGAGGTCTAGTCCCGCCCCCCTTTTGCAAGAGTGAAACTGATGATTTCTCCAGCTCGAGAGGAGAGAGTCAACGGTTTGGGATTGTGGGGGAGAGAGAGACGGAGAGGAAAAGGCAGCGCGAGGCAAAGGCAAGGACAAAATAGAGGAAAAGAAGGAGGAAAAGGCACTTCATCGGACGTGCTGCTTAGAACCCCAACCCCGTGTGCTCCGTTTTCCCTGCCACCCCCGCCTCCCCTCCCACTATCCTTCCATCCCCCGCCCCCACCGGTCTTTTTTACGCGATGTTTCAAAGGCTGTGAGCTGCTCTCCTTTTCCTATTCGTCTTCTGTCACTTCCTTCCTGGACGCAGTTTTCTGGACGAGTCTGGTTACTTTTAATCCGACCGGCCGCTGAGAGCCACTTTCTCCTCCTCCTCCTCCTCCTTCTCTTCCTCCTCCTTCCTCCTCCTCCTCTTCCGAGCGGCCTTGGCGCGCGCGAATGCGCGACCCCGCGCGCGGCCCCCCCCCCCGCGCGCTCCCCGCGCGCGCGCACACACGCACACATCGTCTCCAGCTCTCTGCTCGCTCTGCTCGCAGTCACAGACACTTGAGCACACGCGTACACCCAGACATCTTCGGGCTGCTATTGGATTGACTTTGAAGGTTCTGTGTGGGTCGCCGTGACTGCATGTTTGAATCAGGTGGAGAAGCACTTCAAGGCTGGACGAAGTAAAGATTATTATTTTTTTTTTTTTCTCTCTCTCTCTCTCTCTTAAGAAAGGAAAATATCCCAAGGACTAATCTGATCGGGTCTTCCTTCATGTAAGTACCTCTGACATTTCTCGAGGAAATAGAAATAGCCTGGTATTGTCTCTGAAATCTGCATCAGTATATTCCACCGCACTGGGTCTATCCCTGTGCCTTTTCTGAAGGCTGAAGTTGAGGCTCCTTGTGCATTCTTTTTGTTAGATTCCATGATTTCCTTGTTTGTTGCTAAAAGTAACTTTTTAGATAGTCGTATCCGTTTGCCATCAGCTATTGAAATCACTTCTGACTCGTTCCTGTCACACCAGTGTGTTTAAAGTTTCATGAAGTTAGTTTCACGTCATTAGCATGTTTGATATAGTGGAGCGTGTGGAGCCTGGTGGATTTTAATATTTCACAGAATGTTCTGTGACCTTGAAGTAGATTCCTTAAGATTTAGCAGTTAGTTCACTGTGGAAAGATGCTCCCATGAGTCCCCCAAAGACTCTGATTTGCCCTGGGTTATGCTTCTTAGCCACTAATTCTTGGGATTAGTTTGAGCTAAAGCATGGCTGTCTGTCACCGTATACCTTTGTGCATTTCCTTCCCTCACCCAAGTGCTGGCTTGATAGAGAGCTCCTTAATTGGTGCGGACAAAAAGCAATACCTGGCCGTGGTAGTCCATACCCTTAACAATTCATGTTCAGATTTCAGCATATGCATTGCTGTTTAGGTCAAGTCAAATACATAGCTGTTTAAAAACAAACAAGCTTAAGTCACTTAAATTGCCTTCTGTTTAGACTTTGGATGAAAGTTACCAAACTCAATGATAAAGTTTGGCACAAAAGAAGGATATATAGAGAAGGCACATTGTTTATTGTTTTATTAAATATTACACAAGTATTTAAATGTAATGCTGATGTTATCTCCTCCCCTAAACAAGGCTACACAAGGCTACTGATTTTTAAATGAAATTTTATATCTGAGTCATTTTTGACTATTCTAGGTCCAGTAGTTACCATTCTTCGGGAAAAAAGGCTTTTTTCATCACATTTTAGGAATGCATGTCTTTTGTATAAAATACTTTATATGTAAATGCTGACAGTATGATAAGTAGAATTGGGCTCCCTGCCAGTTCTTTAACCGGTCCTCAGTGGAGAATTGCTTTGACACAAAGTGCATTTTACTATTGTGAATCTCATACTAACTCTAATAGTAACTGTCTTATGAAATGCTTGGTGACTGCATATATTTTCTAAGTGCTGTAAAGGAAACTCCAGCCACCTCATTATACCAGTCCCCCCCCCCAAAAAAAGTGACCAGCCTACTTTTCACTGACACCTTGCAATGGAATTGTGGTTTCAGAGTAAAGATGTTTATGTGGAGTATAATAATTCCTATCTCTGGAGACTTGGTAGGACATGGAAATGTGACCACCTGTGAACCCCATTTAACCTCACATTGCATACCAATTTTAGCTTTAAAGAGATCAACAGTCTCCAATTTGAAGCTAAAATTCTTATTTAATTTTTAAAATAATGTCAGTTTTAGCTGGTACTTTTTAAAGCATTCAGTATATACCAGTATGGCACAAGCAGTATTTTTGTTTCTCTATCATTTTCAGCTAAAGATAACGCAATTAATAGGACATATTATTGTCTTCCAGTATATGCATGAAATTATACATTAAGTTAAAAGAAGTAGTTCTAAAGCAAGTAGATTCAGAAATTTATTGGTAAGATGAAATATCCCTATCTGACATCTTATCTCAAGAGGAAAAATAATCTTTTAAATCAAGTATCTCATCGTATTTGTAGAAAAGTACACTTAGCTATGTACTAGACTGTTAATTCTAAAAGTTTTCATCAAAACACACTTTTAACATGACATTTGTTTAAAATTTGGTTCCCCAGTCAAGTTAAGGAGACAATAGTTGGCAGTTATTTTTACTTCAAGTTTTACTAAAGTTTATAAAAATCTGCTATTTTTTGTTAATGTAATTCACACAGCTTTGGAATGTTTTGCATTTTTTTAGACTTCTTACTAAAGACGGTATTTTACTTCACTCATTAATTATGCTATTTACATCCTGATTGCTGTGCATGTGGAGTATATTGAAAGATGATATTAAGGTGTAAATTTTATTAAATATTAATTTGTTTTTTGGTATAAATAACAAATGAGCACTTTATAATAAAAAATCAATTTTCCACCTTTTCTGAGCTATTCATATTTTGAAAGAATGCAATCACAAATATTAACTTTTTAAGATAGAAACACATTAACACTAAATAACTTCATGAAACTGAAATATCAACTTACTGCACCTTGCCTCTTTTCTTTTTGGTAAACATGTTCATTTTGCAAAATTTGGGGAAATGGTTCATTCCAATAGGGAAAAGGGCTATTTAATGATTCAAAATTGAATCCTAAAAAGGTATCATGTTTTATATTTTGCAGATCTCTATTAATTTCTTCCTTGGCCCTCCCTCTACCAAATCAATAAATTACATGACACTACAACTATATCTTTCTGATAAATGATTTATTGTATTTCAATTTCTTTTATAAAGAATGGTTCTAAATAACTCTGTAGCATATGTTAACGTTATCTTTTAAAACTTCTGTTTATTGTAATGTATTTTGTGGTTTTATTTCTCAACTGCAAGTGCGGTATAATTTGAGTCTATCAAATCTCAGAAAGTGACAAAAATGGGGAAATAGCTGTGCAGCAATACTTATGCTACATAACAACAAAGAAATAGTTATTAAACAGAGAACCCTGGTTTCCGGGACATGATTCAAAGCAACATGGAAGAATTTAATATGCAATTAATGGTCATAGAGTAGAGATTATTAATAAAGTTCAACTTTTTTTTAAAAAAAAAAGCACATCCTCTAAGAAAAAAACTTATAAAAATGCACATACTCATTTTACACATATGTGGTGATTGTCTGGACACGATGAAAGGATTTAATCACTGATGTTCAGTCAGTATGCTGCATGTGGGAGGATAGGCGATTAAGACCCGGTCCTTAGCACTGTACCTTAATCTCGTCAGTGCGTGGACTGCCCTGCACTCTGTAAAGCTTGACTGTTCACCGAGATCTGTCATCTTTAGGAAATCAAATCAGATTACAGAGGTGATTCACAAAACCAGGAGTGACAACAGAGTCTATGTACCTTACAAAAGGCAGATTACACAGTTCACATGTTATTTTGATAGGTCAAAGATGAAAGCTGATTGTTGAGGAGGGGCAAGACACTCCAATTTCAAACGATTGCTAGATAAGTATACCTCGACCCTGTTGCTTCATCATTATGAAGAGCCATTCAAACAGTAGAAAACTCAGCTTTCAAATGACAGGTTTTCGGTAGTGAAGTAAGAGAAAACATGTCCCTTTTACGTATGTCTTCATTGCTTACATTTTAAGTTCTATCATTTCTTGATGAACAGATATCAAGTTGTCTGCATACACGAAACAGTAATAACTTATAAGGCTTAAATGCATTAGACGTTTTTAGAGGCATTGTAAAGAGCACAAAACAGAATTTGCCTGAAATAAAATACATACACATGGTATTGAGTAATTGAGCAGAAAATGCATAATAATCAATATCAATTATAATATTCTGTTACCAAATATATTCTTCATAAATATGTGTAATTACATAGATGTGAATCTATATATCTTAGAAATATATCTTGATAAATGTATACTGGTCAAATTATATATATACATATATATTTCATGAATGTTATATAAAGATCATTCTTCATAACAAAATATGATGTTTTGAGAGTTGATTTCAGGGAATAAAGTTTTGGTTTACATAATAACATTTTGAAAACCCCAACTTCTTACATATCCAACTCTACAGTAATTTCTTGCTTCTTCTAAAATTGAAGTCCTTTTTTACCCAACTGATGCCTCCTAGTGTTTCACACAATAAAACACTAATGAGTCACCCATAAATGTAAACATTGCATTTTCATTGCCTACATCTTCTGTGATACATAAAATTAATATTTATGTGTTTAATTTTCTGTGCGTTATTATAATAAGATAGGAAATTTTAGTGAATGAGATGTTTCATCCGAGTGGATTTGTGGCACGCACTTGCAGGTTTTCTTTGACCATAACAATGTCTTACTAAGTTTTAATAAGTTTATTACCTTCAGTTCCAGTTTATATATTCACTGTTATTTCAAGTGAAAAACATAGGCAAATAGCAAAGCTTCCATTTTGTAGGCCTGGAAATTATATTGGTGAGTTCAACCTGAAATGACTGATAAATTGCAAAGGGTAACCATTTAATTTAAACACTAAAATATCTTAAAAGAGATATAAATTGGTCGCCTACTGTGTCTTTACACTTGCAAATTTCTATGTAACCGTGGAATGAAGAAAAAGAGTTTAGAAAAATAAAAGTGAAGATAAATGTACAAATTCTCACAGATACGGAGTATATCGCTTTATTAGAAAATAACAACGAAAGAAAAGCTTGCTTTGAAAGTATATTATTCTACATAGTGGAAGGAAGGCTTGTTAGAACATAATTTCTCATGAGGAGCAGCATGCCTTAATGAGGTAGAAGTTAGTGGGTACCAACTTTGGCGTGAGTTTTCTGCCATTAGACACGATGAGCGTAGACCTGTGATATTTTTGCACATCTGTGATTTCAAACAGCTCTCCGATTCTACTTAGAAAGATGAATACTTTAGTTTCTGAATATTTTTTCTTTAATATACTTAGGAAAGAGAGGAGATAGTCCCCCAATGGGTCTTAAATTCAAAGGATGCACTCAAAAACTTGTAACATTTGTGGGCTTCTTCCTGTGTCATACAACACACACTTACATAAAAACATTCACAAGATTTCTTCCACTAACAATTACAAATGTTCTAAGCATCCAAGCGTAGATGCTAGATTGAACTTAATTCATTTCTGTTACCTATGTTTGTGTCATTTAGTTCTCCTGACTCAAAATACACAGCATATTAACAATATTTGACTATCATTTAAGATTTTCTAATTTAGTCAATAATACAGTGCTATTATAATTCTTTGCATGTTGGACACATTTCAAAGAATGTCAGGGGGTGTGTTCCTTTCGTTCAAGGAACAAACATGTAGAAAGGGGTGGACCTTTCCCACAAGAGCCACATTTCTTCCCTTGGAAAGTTGAACCAAATATGCAGCATGTAAGTGAATAGCAGCATGAGAAAGAAAATTATCTGCAATGATCTACTGTAGTTAGTGAGCAAAAGAAACTGTCAGGTTTTTTTTAAAGCAGCTATTATTGATAGCCTATCTCACACTGAATGTTGAAAAAGGTCTGTGAAAGTTTTATAATTTTAGTATATTTTAACATTCATGCATAAAATAACTATAAAGTGCACTAGAATAAATTTGGTCTTGCTCAAAACAAGAATTTAGTTGTTAACTATCTTATTTTAAAGACAATATTGAGGTATAAAGAAATAAAGAGTGTAAGAAACATCTATTCTCCTTTAAGAATACATATACAGCATTGATATTCTTAGGGTTTTTGTCTGTGCAAAAAAAATACAGAATATTCTATGACAAAGAACGCCATTACAAAAAATAAGGTTATAGAGAAAGACTATCTAATATACTATTATCTCACATTTTGTTGGTATTATTTTAATGTTTACTGCAAAAAGAAAAGTCATATTCCTATTAAGTATGGAAATTATATGATACCTATTATAAATCCATGGTTTAGTTTCAGGTGATAATATGAGAAACATTTGTCAGCACCATGATGCATTTTCTGTACATTATCATCCTGTTGTCTAAGTTAAATCTTGTTATTTGTTTTTAAAAGATAGCCAGTGTAACAAAGCTCAAAGTACACATGAAGAGAATATTTTGAGGGCATTAAAAAGGAAATTGGTGACATCATAAGCAATAAAAACAGTAAACCTATTATAGGCAGATTTCTTCAGGAATCATTACTCTTAAATAATGCAGACATTATAGAGACTTTATTAATTCTTAATGCTGTAAATTTGAAATGAATGGAGCAATGTTGTTCTTCTGCAAGTAGTTGGGATTCATGTAGAATGACAGTGCAAGTCTTCAAGCAATGATTTAAATAAAGTATCTTAAACTTGTTTTAGAGACTGGAGAAATTGATCTTTGAATTGGTCCCTTTTGTGAACCTGCTTTTTCCAAATAGTATCATGAGTGTGGTCTGGTTTTCCTCTTGTATCTTGTTGTCATAGATAAGATGCACGTGAAGAATTCATATAAATTGTTCTCAGATACTACAGATCCTCAGCACATTACATTTTAAGAGAAATGGATATGGTCCTTTAATAGAAAGTGGAGTGTTTTTTAAAAACAGCCCAAAACTACTCATCTTTTTTGTTTTCATATGTCTGCGATTCCTTCAGCAAGTTCGAATAATAGCAAGAGAATGCGTCCTTCTCCAAACCCCGAAGATAGGCAACTTCAGCTTAGATGTGCTTATATATTTGCAAAGTTAGAAAATAGATTCACTAATATAAATAAGTTGGGACAAACAAGGAAATTTGTCTGCTACTTAATAGAGTAAACATGACTTATTTTTTAATCTTCTAATTAATTGTTGACCCTGTCTAAGGTATACAACCAAGGCTTATTATGGAAAGCTGATATTATTGCTTAATGTAACATGAGGGATTGGGATTTCTTTAAAGTAATTTTGAAGATGTGATTATTTAGCAGAAATATTCACTGGAGCATTTTATTTTTAGAAATCACGGTCACACAAGGAAGCCTTTATAGGACCGACTACCTAATTGCAGTCAAAGATCTCTTTAATGAATGAACACACACACACAGAAGAACACACATTTTAAAAATGTAATGGCCCTATATTTTTAAATTTTTTGCCGCATTTTTTATATCTGAACAAAACGTGTGTGTCTAAGCAGATGTTTTAAGTTATATCCTTCATGTAGGTGAGTCTGTAAATGTACCATTTAACTTAAATGGCTTTGTGGGAAGGTAGTTTGAGGAGTTTAAAAAGGAAGAAAAAAAAAACCTCCAGTTACTATAGTTTCAGCTCTTTCTTTTTTAAAAACAGTAATTACACTCAGGATAAAGAAAGAAAAATAAACTCTTTTTAATTCTTTGTAACATCCACAGTTTCTGAGGTAGAGCTCTGGTGTATTTTTATTCCTGAATATGCAGGGCAGGTACTGGCAGCAGAGCTACAAAATGAAAACTTCCTGGCTGCAGACCAGATACAGTGCACAGTGCCACATCATAAACTTCCCCTCTTCTGTCTCCGAGTGATTTCAGCCCTAAGTAATGTCCTTTTCCCCCATGCGTAGGCTAAGGAGCAGAGGGCCTTCTTCCTGGGCAATAGCTTTGGGAAAGGAAAAACATAACGTTTCCCTTCTTTAACTTGATAATTCTGCCTCTTAAATCACTAAGACATTAACTGCAAAGTGCATTCAGTATGTTTCCTTTTTATTCCCATATAGCAGTTTAGAATGCATAAAACAATAGGTATGAGATAGAAAACGAGACCTCTTCCCCACCCCCCACCTCTAGTACCCACAAGGCCCCATCAGATATCTGTATTTTTTTTTGTTTTGCAAAGAAAAATATAATGGTTTCTTTTCAATGAAGCATTATAATCCAGATATGTTAGATCATTTTGTGATGCAAATTAGCATTGAGATTTTTTTTTTTTTTGTACTTATCTCGGGGAAATAGCAATGTTTCACCACAATATGTGGTGCTACAGTAATTTTTATTGATAAACACTCACACTTTTAATGATTATTAGGTCAAAATATGGAGTACAAAGAAAGAACATGTGAGCTTTAGTTTTCAGATTCGGTTTATGCTCTTCATTTGAAAGGCAGTGTAAGCAATGTGTTTAATATCATGCAAAATACATTGACTTCTGAACATACACATTAACATTCCTTGCATTTGAAACTGTAGTCTGAAAACTTGTACTTCTCCTTGAAAAATAAAGAAAAAAATTGTTTAAAAGGAGCCATCAATTACCGGTTATATTTTCAACTGTTACCAATGTGATTTTTTTAAATCCTATTAAAAAATAATTTTTAGTTGCCATGGCTCTTTTTATTCAGTAGCAGAATCCTCATTTGTGTGAGGTGCAGTCAGAGTATTGCCAGCACACCTTTCTAAAACTAGCCTTCTTCTTTAGAAATGTATTAAATGGGAGCCTTCAGTAGAAAGTGTTACTACATAATAAATATTTGTTCTAATTTTATTTTTAAACTAAACTATTGATTTAACAGTATATGAATAATGTATAAATGTTAGTTTAGTCGTTAACTCACTATACCAATTATTAATTGCCTATATATAATATACCAAATCAGATCAAAAGTTCAATGTCATTTTATTTGTCTTTCAAATAGATAAGAAAGATAATTTGAATTATGTTTAAATATCAAGCAACTATTTTTCTGTGGATGCAAATGTTTCTTAATAAAGCGTTAAGAAAGTAACACAACATAGACCTTAAAAATGTGTAAGGCACCTATAAGAATGTGATCACAATGGCATATTCCTACACCTGGCACATATTCAAGGGTCATTAGCAAGGGAGAAAAAAATATTAACTTTTTTTTGCATATATGAATATAGAGAGGAGTCAATAATTTTTGAAATTTATTTGTTACAAAAATGAACATTTTATTTAAAATTTCAGATTAAACCTTTGAAACTGCTTTTATTTAGACTATGGTATGAAATTTTTCATTTTGTTGGAATTGTCTGAAACAGTAGGATAATTTGAATCCTCACTGCTTGATAAATATTGTTAAGACACATTGTAAAGTTGAATATGTGTACTGGATAGAAATTTTTAAGTAGAAAATAAACTATCTTGCATTATAAAACTATACCTGAACATGCGTCTCTTAGAGGTTTGCCTAGTAGTTAATTGTCTGACCAAGAATTCTAGAAATTTTAAACTGTGTTAACCAATAAATTACAGTTACTTCTTTAAGGTAGCTGATGTTTACCCATATTTGAAGACCCCTATTAAGTTGTTGGGTGGTCTTTTAGTAAAGGTTTATGTGATTTAAAAAGTAGATCTTTTCGCCCTTCTTCTGTAACAATCTGAATCCAGACTTCATTCTGTCTGGATTATTTTTCTTATTAAATGAAGGCTAAAAAACCTGGCTATCTTTTTTTAGTGTATCTCTTTGTTCATTTCTAGTATTTATTGGAAGCCCACTTAGAGGCTGCGTAGGTTAAAGGTTAAAACAATTTTGACTACTTTTTTCTTTTCTTTCACGTTTGAATTCCGCCCCCCCCATACATAAACCAAAAAGAAATTTCCGTAATGACATCGATAGATTTGCAAAAGGCTGAGAAACATACTCAGTGCCCATTGCTTGTTTCCCTATGGCGCTTCAGTTGAAATGAATCCGCATCGTCCCTTCTGGGACTGTTAGATCTTGCTTGAGTTAGAGTGAGCGCTGTGATTCTTTTTCCCTACTTCTCTCATTTTACAGCCTCAAAAATCGAAGAATTCTTGACTTCACCCTTTTTTTCTTTGCTTTTCATTTTGGATTCTCTCCTGTTTGAGCTTCCTTCTTGGTTCAAAGTATTTGGTATTGTGAAAGCAAGTGCGCTTTTAACTTGTTTTGACTCCACATGTGAGAGAATTGTTTCAGGTGCTGACTTATGTGCTTGCTCTTGAGAGATTGATGTGGTTCATCAGAGCCAATAACATATCATGGAAGAGATCCAGATACTGATCTTGAAACAGCAAAGGCCATGGGATAGTGTCTTTGTAAGGAACCACTGACAGCTTGAGAGTCAGTGGATGCTATGTCCAGGGGACACATGCACAGCATCATGAACTCTCAGGAGGTGATACACTTATTGGACAAGGTGAACCAAATTAAGGCTTTCGTGATGCTCTATGAAGTGTTGGACCAGAACTCCAAGGTGTCTGTGTGTGTGTGTGCGCACGTGTGTTTATACAGTGCGGGGAGTTATAGGTGGGGAGAGCAGAGAGAGTAAGAGAAACAAACCTTAAAAGGATGAGGAGGAATGCAAGAGAAAGGGAAAATCATTTCGGTAAGCATAAAGAGTTTGGAGACCCCATTGCCTCACGTAATATCGTTTTGATTGTACATATATGTGCTATTATACAAACACATCCATAAGCAATACAGAGTAATGATTAAGAGCTACAACCAAAACTGGGTTCAAAAGCCAGCCTCCCATTTACTGGTAAGTGGCATTAGAAGGGTTAACTACCAAAAAGCCTCAGTTCCAGCAACTGTAAAATGGGGATAATAATAGTACCCACCTCTTAGGTTTGTTTAAGGATTAACTGGGATAATATGTATAAAAACATAATACAGACACACAGTAAGTGATCAGTAATTATTAAATTATTATCCTAACACTGTACTATATTTTAATCATTTTATCTTCCTGTTAATGATCACTTATAAATGCTTGATGTGGTAATTATTTTAAACTTTTTTTTTTTCAATTATACTTTCAGAGCATTAAAATAAGTCACTTTCAAGGTACATCTCTAATTCCGATGCTGTGTTAGGTCAATTCTAATGATTGCTAAGTACGGTATGCTTCTTTCTCCAAGAAAATCAAAACCTTTTGCAGATCAGGTGTTATTAGAAATAAATATCATTTTTAAAACCAGAAATGGAACTCAAGAAACAAAATAATATCATCCAGTGGTTTCAAAGTCATTTATTGAAAGTTCTAAATTGAAGATAGATTATTGGTTAGTTTTAATAAAAGTTCAGTTTGGAGGAAGTGTTTGATGTACAGAAATATTAGGTGATTTTAATGGTGAAAACAGCCTCTCCGAGAATTCTGAAGTTTTTTTTCTTAGCATTAGTATTACCCACTTTTTTAAAGTATAAATTTGTCTTCCTTGTTTATTTTTCTTACTGTACAATTTTGATTATATGTGGAGATGAAATTAATTTATGAAGCATGGGTGCTATTTTACTCATCTTTGTATTCCTTCATAAGCGCTCTTGCATATTATAGAGATTCTATAGATATTTGTTGAATAAATGAATGAATTGTATTTACTCATAAAGATAAAATGCATTTTTTATTTGAATAGTTAAAAAATAAGCCGTATAAATGGTGCTTTCTATCATCCTATTTTTTTTCAGATTTGATTGTTCATTATAACCATAGTTTATCAACATTGAGGTGATGAACAAATGAACTTAATTTGGGTATTATTCATGTGAGAATAAAACTGCAAAGCATATAAAATACAGAATTTTACCTGAGGATTACATTGCCTTTTGATAATATAAATAAACAAATTTAGGTAAAATGTGGATGAAAGTGGGAATATTTCTGGTGTCAGAGACTGTTTACCACTTTTTTGGTCAGCTTTTCTGTTCACCTAGTTTCTCAAAAAAATTCCTGTTATGAACGACAGGTAACATCAATGATGCCTGCCCAGGTTATACATCCTGGAAAGTTGGCAGCCACCTGAAATCGTTCTCATGCTTTTGAATAATGCCCCTCTAGCGTGCACCTTGCATTTCAGATTTCTTTTCTAACACTGTTTTAATGCCAGGATAAAGAGTGCTCAGCGCAAGGAATACTTGCAGAGTGGACTTCCCCATGGTAAAACAGCATGGACAGCTCCCAACACTGCAATCAAGGATGCCTCTAAAAG
>NW_012147189.1:3559535-3560225 GCF_000956105.1 Propithecus coquereli | reverse complement strand
CTATTGATTTAACAGTATATGAATAATGTATAAATGTTAGTTTAGTCGTTAACTCACTATACCAATTATTAATTGCCTATATATAATATACCAAATCAGATCAAAAGTTCAATGTCATTTTATTTGTCTTTCAAATAGATAAGAAAGATAATTTGAATTATGTTTAAATATCAAGCAACTATTTTTCTGTGGATGCAAATGTTTCTTAATAAAGCGTTAAGAAAGTAACACAACATAGACCTTAAAAATGTGTAAGGCACCTATAAGAATGTGATCACAATGGCATATTCCTACACCTGGCACATATTCAAGGGTCATTAGCAAGGGAGAAAAAAATATTAACTTTTTTTTGCATATATGAATATAGAGAGGAGTCAATAATTTTTGAAATTTATTTGTTACAAAAATGAACATTTTATTTAAAATTTCAGATTAAACCTTTGAAACTGCTTTTATTTAGACTATGGTATGAAATTTTTCATTTTGTTGGAATTGTCTGAAACAGTAGGATAATTTGAATCCTCACTGCTTGATAAATATTGTTAAGACACATTGTAAAGTTGAATATGTGTACTGGATAGAAATTTTTAAGTAGAAAATAAACTATCTTGCATTATAAAACTATACCTGAACATGCGTCTCTTAGAGGTTTGCCTAGTAGTTAATTGTCTGACCAAGAATTCTAGAAAT
>NW_012147189.1:3542844-3558693 GCF_000956105.1 Propithecus coquereli | reverse complement strand
AACTATTATGATAAAATATTTAGGCCAGGTATGATCATAAATACCTATTATTTGACCTGATAGATAATACTGATTTCTTTAAGTCTTTGACACCATTAAGTTTAACCCAACGTGGTTGAACAAAGAAATCCAATACATTCTTATCCTGTGTAGAGACACTTGATAAACTATACTTTCACAAAAGAATGTGACGTTTTACTTTCATAGATGTTCATGTTTTAAAAGCATAACAGGTTAATACTTCTGAAATTATATTTTTTGTTCAGTAAGTTTTCTCTATTTCTACCAACTATTCTTAATAATAAAAATTTCAGATTTTGCTGTCTTCTTCATAGAAAATAATTTTGGGGGGTATTTTGCATGAATAAAAAAAATTGAGTGCTAGAAGTTGCATTAGTTCCAGAATTAATAAGCTTAATAAGTTAGAAGAATTTGAAGGTATAAATTATGTGTAGTAAGTATAAACTGCATATGCAGATAGATAGTGGACACATTTACATTTTGTGTACAGTTCTTGGTATTTAAATATCTCCCATAATTGAAGTACCTTTAAAAGGCACTTAAGTTCTAATTTTAGTTTTTAAAATAATTTTTGGGTTGGAGAACAACTCAAAGTTCAGGAAAATTAAACATTTTTTCATCTAAGTTAAAATTCACATGTGCTAAAAATGCAGATTAAAAAACTCTATTAAGGAATGATAATTTATACAAATTAAGCATAATTTTATATATATATAGGAAAATTAGTCTTAGATTTCTGTGTAGAGAGATTTATGAAATACATTTAAAGCACAGTGTATGTCAGAAACTTTTCTGATTATGAAACTGATACAGTGTCACACAGACAACTCAAGCAATATAAATGAAGATTTTTTTGAAACAATTTGCACATTTTAGCAAGAAAATAATTTACACTAGGAACTCATTGGCACTGTTGTCACATCATATAGATTAATTGGTTACATTATTTTTTAGAGTTATGTCATTTAGTTGTTATAGTAAGTTTTGTTAATTCCTAAAGAAAAAGGAATCTTTGTTCATGATACTTCAAATATTATAATGTATGCATGCCTATTGTTAAGTTGATTTTGTGATTTTTTGATGATGTGAAAACAGTACATAGATTTAGGATGAGTCATAAAGGACAGTTCTGGAGTTCACTTTTTCCTGCCAACATTTTACTTTATCCATGATTTTACACATCAGATAATTTTACTTTTTAACTAATCTGTAGGTATTGAATTGCTTAGTTTTGGGTAATCCTGAATATTTGCTCTTGGCATAAAAGGCCAAGAATCACGAGTGGTGAACAGATTTCTTTTCTAACACTGTTTTAATGCCAGGATAAAGAGTGCTCAGCGCAAGGAATACTTGCAGAGTGGACTTCCCCATGGTAAAACAGCATGGACAGCTCCCAACACTGCAATCAAGGATGCCTCTAAAAGCTTTAATTTAAAAATAATAATAATAATAATAAGTCTGCATGAAGATGATGGAGCCCTCTAAGGCACATGAGCTTAGAGAATTATTCCCATCTGCAACCCCCTCCCCCTACTTAGTATCCCTTTCCAGGGTTATGATTACTGGAAAATGCCTGTTAATCACCAGAATTTTTTTTTTTTTTGACTGCAGCTGCTTCAGTCAGACTACTAATCTATTAAACAACTTCGTCTCCAGTTTAAAATTTGCATTGTATACTGTATAGAATAAATTTTCTTTGTAATCAGAGCATCCGAGAAAACTTCCTGATATGATTTATAGAAGCGCATTTGTTTTTATATATAGACCTCTACTGCTATTGAGCCAACTGTCTGAACAATACTGTGGTTGATCAGCATAAAATAAAATATTATAGGACTATTGAGTGCAAGCAACATTTACAATAGTCCCATTTGCAGAATATTTGAATTGTGGCATCTTTGGCACTTGGTAATAGAAAACCCACATAATTCGAAAACTTAACCTAGATATTTAAAATTTGACTTGAACCTGAAAAGGTTTTTAGAAGTTTAGTGTTCTTGTACCAGACTGTGGGAGAGTGGTTTGGCCTCTTTTTCTACCCTCATGCTTGTTACATTTGCCATAATTTGAAGAAATATCCAAAACCTGAGTCAATATTTAGTTCTAAGAGAGGACAAAACAGCTCTAATTTACAAAGGACTCTTTTAAAATACATTTTTATATGTAAAATTGACAGGCTACAAGAGGTGGTTGGACGATGTTCATCATGTTGGAAAGAATGTTTCAATTAAAGTTGGGCACTTTCTCTTCCAGGTCTTTTTTTCTCCATTTTTTATTTGCTGTGCCAAGGTATCCATGTGCGTTTTCCACTGTCATCTGGCTCGTTCCCAGCAGATGCACACAATCTGTTCTGCTGTCACTAACAGGGTTCGGTTTATGAAAAGAATGTGTCAGAACATGCCACTATAGTCACTTTTACAGGTTTTTTTAAAGAGTAACTGAGAATATATGCATTGCCCTAGTTTTATTGTACTCAGCCCTTAAGAGATTTCTAAGAAACTTTGATAATATTCATAGACCAAAAGCTTTCTTCCAAACATTTGATCCAGTATTTACTTTCCATTTTAAAAGTTCACAAATGTCTTTAATGATGAAATGGGTTTTGTTTAACTCTAAGGGTAGATTTTTATAGGAAAGTATTTTTGATAAAATTATCAAATTTCCAATTATAAAAATTTACTATGTAATTATTAAATACATATCTACCCTAGTACTAAAAGCAAAAACTATTTTCCTACTCACATCAAAGCATTGTTTAATAAACTATTATGATAAAATATTTAGGCCAGGTATGATCATAAATACCTATTATTTGACCTGATAGATAATACTGATTTCTTTAAGTCTTTGACACCATTAAGTTTAACCCAACGTGGTTGAACAAAGAAATCCAATACATTCTTATCCTGTGTAGAGACACTTGATAAACTATACTTTCACAAAAGAATGTGACGTTTTACTTTCATAGATGTTCATGTTTTAAAAGCATAACAGGTTAATACTTCTGAAATTATATTTTTTGTTCAGTAAGTTTTCTCTATTTCTACCAACTATTCTTAATAATAAAAATTTCAGATTTTGCTGTCTTCTTCATAGAAAATAATTTTGGGGGGTATTTTGCATGAATAAAAAAAATTGAGTGCTAGAAGTTGCATTAGTTCCAGAATTAATAAGCTTAATAAGTTAGAAGAATTTGAAGGTATAAATTATGTGTAGTAAGTATAAACTGCATATGCAGATAGATAGTGGACACATTTACATTTTGTGTACAGTTCTTGGTATTTAAATATCTCCCATAATTGAAGTACCTTTAAAAGGTACTTAAGTTCTAATTTTAGTTTTTAAAATAATTTTTGGGTTGGAGAACAACTCAAAGTTCAGGAAAATTAAACATTTTTTCATCTAAGTTAAAATTCACATGTGCTAAAAATGCAGATTAAAAAACTCTATTAAGGAATGATAATTTATACAAATTAAGCATAATTTTATATATATATAGGAAAATTAGTCTTAGATTTCTGTGTAGAGAGATTTATGAAATACATTTAAAGCACAGTGTATGTCAGAAACTTTTCTGATTATGAAACTGATACAGTGTCACACAGACAACTCAAGCAATATAAATGAAGATTTTTTTGAAACAATTTGCACATTTTAGCAAGAAAATAATTTACACTAGGAACTCATTGGCACTGTTGTCACATCATATAGATTAATTGGTTACATTATTTTTTAGAGTTATGTCATTTAGTTGTTATAGTAAGTTTTGTTAATTCCTAAAGAAAAAGGAATCTTTGTTCATGATACTTCAAATATTATAATGTATGCATGCCTATTGTTAAGTTGATTTTGTGATTTTTTGATGATGTGAAAACAGTACATAGATTTAGGATGAGTCATAAAGGACAGTTCTGGAGTTCACTTTTTCCTGCCAACATTTTACTTTATCCATGATTTTACACATCAGATAATTTTACTTTTTAACTAATCTGTAGGTATTGAATTGCTTAGTTTTGGGTAATCCTGAATATTTGCTCTTGGCATAAAAGGCCAAGAATCACGAGTGGTGAACTAATAGGAGTTCAGGAAGAATCCCATGCAATGTCATCGCCTCACCCTCTTCCATTCAAAGAATCAGTAGTAGGGCTGGGGCAGAATTACAATGTGTTACAGGAGAGTGGGCTTAGCCTTGCTTCTTAACTACTGCCGGTGTTGGAGAGGGAGGTTACATGGACTTGAAGAACAACCAAAATCTTTTATTCTGCTACAATTTGAATGTATGTAAGATCATTTCAAGACAAAGCTCCAGAGGCAAACTTAGTTATACTTATCCTGAATTACTAATCCTTTATTTATTACTCGAAGTATAATACAATACCAAATTTCACTGGGAGAGAAAAAGACTTACTCCTCTTAGGGGTTACAAGTTTTGCCTTGTGAAATACTTTGTAAATACCAGATCTTCTAAAAAGGTAGGTTCTTTTATTTACCTTGTAAGGAAGCAATCAGACTTTCCCCCTTAACTTTGTTTTTAAAAATTAAAGGAAGAGTAGTTTTGAAACATGACATTTTCCTGGTTCTCCGGGATCCGAACCGTGGAGCCATTTTATGTCAGAAATACTTTTTAAAGTTTTGCCAGTTGTCTTGATTTCCAATACCGGGGGTACCACCCTCCTTTGTGGTTGGGAGGTAATTCTTTCTTTGCGTTAGCTTAGTCATAGGTCTTTTTGGAGCAAAGACAGATTATTTTTGTGACACTGTCCCCAAAATATATATTATTCATAGACTAAGAAACCCATCAAAGAGTCTCACTGCACGCATAATGATAGGTTGGACTGCAGTGACCAGAAGGCTCTCCGCTCAGCTTTCTTTAGGGAGTTTAAAGACAGTTGTATCCTTTTTCCATCTGCATCGACATATGTTGACCAGTTGGTTTTCAATTCTTGCTGGCTTGGTGTTTGGAAGTAGGACTGATCTTCTATAAATATAATTGATACTTTCAACTATGACTTAGGAATTCCACTTTTACTTTTCTCTAGCACTACTATTCAGGATGTCTCTAATAACTCTAATAACGTTTATGATATATGTTAAAAATCTTGTATTGTTAACTGGAAAATATTATTAATTATGATTAAATTTAGACAATAAAAATCACAGCTAACATTTTTTGAGAGCTTACTATGTAAAAGAGAGCCCAAGCTCTCTTTTGATCTCTCTTTTTGAGAGCCTAAGCACTGTTCTAAGGGATTGAAGCTTTATACCCATTAACTTATTTATTCCTCAAAACTTAATGAGATAGGTAATGTTAATATCCACATTTTATAGATGAAGAAACTGAGATAAAATTTTAAAAGTAACTTTCCTAAAGTTATCAACTTATTTAGTGGCAGAGCTAGAACATTAACCGAGATAGTCTCCAGAGTCCATTATTTCACCTATTTAGCCAAAATCTCATATACATTGTCTCATCTCTTAGATAAGTAAAAGGAAAGACTCAGCTATTGAATCTTAATTTTGCATGGCATCTTGGAGGAATATATTCAATATCCCTGGAATGACATTATAACAATGTTTGTATGAATATGTTTGCCTGGTTTTTTAAGAGAAATGCATTAATTATTGGTCTATGACATAGTTCCACACTGTTAATGTGGAATAAAAAAAATATATTTTACCAACAATTTGATAGATCGTTCTTTTCACAAGCAATGTCTTATTACCATTTGTGAAAATATATTTTTCTAGTTACAATATTAGCTGGGGGGGGGGGGGCAAGGGCAACGTAACCTGAACATTTATACCCCCATAATATGCAGAAATAAAAAAAAAATAGCCAAAATGGAAATGTGAACATCTAGTTTTATGTCATCTTGTCTAGTGAACTCCACTTTGCTATTCATTTCTTGAGCCGTTTTAATTTGTAAACTTCACTTGCAAGAATCGTAGTAATTTATAGTTTTAACTTAAGAATATGAACCATATTACAGAATCTATAAAGGAATATTAAATGGATTTCAAGAGTTATTCAGTTAACTTAATTAGTACAGTTTAATATTCTGGAGAATTGGAATTCAAGCACATCCTTTAACTTTTTCTTTGTAGTTAAAAAAGAAAACAAACAACAAAATCTTAAAATCAGAGATAGATGTGAAATGCTGGCATGTTAGAACAGGTCACATATTCAAAAACTAGGAAATATTATATCAAGTTTATTCATGAAATTCATGGCTTTTAACTTTTAACTGAATATTTCTGGGTTCAGTAAAGACCTTTTGAAGAAGGAAAAGGATCATTTTTAGAATTTTTATCATGAGAAACAATATGAACTTTCTTCCTCTAATAAACAGTTTCCTTGTTTTTTCATAAAACTACTGCCATACTCTTGACTAGAAGTGAGGACAGAGAGGCTGGCCAGAAGTCAAATGGTACTCAGATATTTCTGAATTACCAAATGTACAAGCTTTGGACTTCAAAATTAATAGCTACTATATTTTTAATGTCATGGATTCCTTGCTAAATTTTCACAGTTCATATTAGTAACTACATTTGGTTCCGCTTTGTTTCACTGTTGAAGAGAATGAAATGCTTGTTTGGATTACCATGCAAACACCCAAAATAATTTATGTTCTCTGTATTAAAAATGCTTTTATTAGAATTGTGACTTGAAGATTTGGGGATTCCACGTGTTATTTGGAATTAATTGGTTACAGTGATAAACAGCTTTCATGTCACTTGTGCCCACTGGCAAGGGGAGTTTTGTGTGCTTTTTGCAATATTAAGTGCCACTGGTAATGCTCAGTGTTCATTCTTCTCTTTCTAATGAAACCACTGAGGCCAGTTATGTCGGCTTTCTAATGTGATTTTGAGTAGAGTTGTTTGAATTCCCTCTCTTTGTAACCTTCCGACTGTGAAGCACACTCTTAAGACTCCATAAAACACCAGATTTATATTTAGTATCTGTTTAAGTTCTAAATATACAGGAAATAAATATTCACTGTAAAGGCCTGGATTACCCAAAGACTGAGGAGGAAGTCATAGCTTCTGGCTAATTCTATAAAAGATAATTGCATAAAGTTATTAGTAATATTTCCAGAAGAGGATTGTGATGTAGCTAATATTGCATTTGGAAAGCCTTTTCAAAAAATTTAATCATCCAAGGACTAAAATCAAACTAACAATTTCTAACAAACAGAAGCCATTCAAAAACTGTGAGCTGTAATTGATCTTGTGTATATGTTAAGTGACAAGGTCATAGGTATAAAACATTGGATTTCCTTCATACAGTTAGTATAGATCAGTGGTTCTTAATCCTGGCTATGGGGTAAAATATCGATGCCCAGGTCACACCTCCGGATTCCCATTAAGGACTTCTGTCTGGGTATTGCGTTTCTCCAAGACGCCTGGGTGCTTTTAATGGCTGAGAACCACTTGTTAAGATAAATGTGAATAATTTTTTAAGTTTTTAAATGATGAATAATAATTGTATGTATTTGGTACAATGTGATGTTTTGATACATGTACACGTTGTGGCTTGATCAAATCAGGCTAATTAGCATAACTATCACCTCAAATATTTATCATTTCTTTGTGGTAAGAACATTCGATGCACAATGGAATACTACTCAACCTTTTAAGAAAAGCAGGAAATTCTGTCATTTGCGACAACATAGATGAACCTAGAAGACATTATGCTAAGAGAAATAAGCCGGGCACGAGAGATAAAACACTGTGTGATCTCACTCATAAGAGGAATCTGAAAAACCTGAACTCATGGAAGGAGAAAGTAGAAAGCTGGTTACCAGGGGCTGGCAGAAAGGGTGGATAGGGAAAGGGGAGACATTGGTCAAGTACAAAGTTATAGTTAGACACCAGGAATGAGTTCTGGTGTTCCGCGGTACTGTAGTTAATAATAATGTGTTGTATATTTCAAAATAGTGAATCCTGAACTTGAGCATACAACTCCGCATATTCTGAAAATTACAGAAACAAATAAGTGTCTAATTTGAAAACCACCTTAAAATGCCCATAAAATACCTACCGCTATTTTCCACCACTTTCCCCAGCCATCAACTATGAATTTGTCAATTAATCAGTCAACTCATTCACTAAGTGTTTAGCAGGAGTGTTTAATTAGGGATACAAAGGTGAAAGGTGGAAACTCTGCTCCTGAGAAATTCAGTTATTTGAGGGAGATGAATATGCCAAGTGCAATTATAAATATAATGTGATAAACGCTAGATTGCAGATATGTTGAAGGTGAATGGATACTTAAGTGATAGAATTTTCAGCTCTTTCCGCAGATGTCAGGTCAGTCTTCAGTAGAGGAAAGGACACCTTAGGTGACTCTTAAATGAGTCAAATTCTGGCAGTGTTCTGGAAAAGGGAATTTTTTGGGCTAGTCACCCCTCTGAAACCATAACAGATTTTCATGTGTTTTTTATATGGTCTATCGTATTCTCAACTTTGCTTTCTTATTTAGAAAATCTTCCCAGGACTTGCCCAGGCCTTTAGGTTCTGTTGAAATTGGGGGCTACTAATGAAGCTGTGAGGATGGTCCCAGAGCAGAAAGAGTCGAGCTAATCCCCTTTGCATTCTCTCGTGCGCCACAGAAACCTCACTGCCGTGGGTCTCGAGGTAACTGGGAGGACGTGCCCCTCCTCGCCTCCCACTCCTGCCCTGTGTCCTAGACACAGCTGAAAGGAAGGATGGCCTGATCCGGGTCCTCCCCTGCAATCCACTGTTTTGACAAGGGATGCGGGACAAGCTATGACAGCGAGAGAAGAGCACTTACAGGGAGACACAGCAAGAACACTTCCTGGAGTGGAGGCTCAACTGTAACCTCTTAGACAAAGTAGTTAAAAAAACAAGTTAAGTGGTATTTCTCTGTTTCTTGTTTCTTCTTGTTCTAAAAAAGCAAAAGTAAATTCAAAAGCACTTGAGGGATATCTTTCTGTTAGGAAAAAATCTTGTGTATTTTAAAGAATCTCTATTAAAGTTACCTTAATAGAAGGAAATAAGTCTGTAAGACATGGTAAACCATGATCTTCTAAGACATAGAATTTGAGAAACTAGACTTATTGTTTCTATGTTGCTGAACAGACATACAAAATGCATACACGTGTATCAGTGTGTGTGTGTGTGTGTGTGTGTGTGTGTATACGTATGTATATGAAAACACAAAAAAGGTAAGACATAACAAGAAAATATAAAAAATACTAGTTCCACAGTTACATAGAAAAATGTTTTGTTATTTCACGGGAAGCCCTATCATAAAGTGAACCACATCCAGTTTTATATAAGGAGGGGGTTAGGTGTTGGTCTTAGTTATATAATGGAACAAAATTCCAAATCTGTAAACAACCTTTTGGTTCCAGCTGTTAGATAATATTACCCCCACAAACTAGATTCTTTGTGAAATAAGCCCTGTTTCTTATTGGGAGGGAGGTGGATGGACAGGGTCACACTGCGTGATAATATCGTTTCCCAGTGACTGGAGTAGAGAAATAAATTAGTTATGAAAGACTGAGAGCTTTGGCCTAATGGGTTGACTTTTTTGGAAGTCTTAAAATGTAGCAAATTTGATCTCAAATAGATAATATATTAACATCACACATGCAATTAGAAAATTATCACCTTGAGTAAATTAAATATACAGCATTGAATTCAGTTAGCGTATTATTAGAGATTTACAAGTCCATAAATATCGTAAGGCGAGATTTATATTTTTAAAATACAACTGGAAACTCTCCAAAGATTCAGTATAATCCAGGTGAAAACGATTAAGCCCTTGAAAGCCCCTAATATAGTTTCTGCAGAAAAGGGGTATATTTATCAGGACTGTCTTATCTTCGAAAGACAGAGCTTTCTATGATTGTAACTTATAAATCTATTGAGAGTCAGCGAGATTATCCAGGTGAAGTTTTTCTCTCACATCATGCAATAGCTGAGAAGCGCTTTTAGGTGAATCAGCTCATAAACAGATAGACTAGTAAATTTCAAAAACATACTACATCCAAGTGAGATAATGCAGCAACATACCTGTATTGGGGCCTTGTATTCCTAAGACTTTAATACGGTGAATTTCAGATCTGACTTCACATTTGAATCTCCTGGAGAGCTTTGAAAAAACAATGCCAAGAACCAGGTACAATGATTCTGATTTCATTGATCTGGGATGGGTCGAGTTATCAGTATTTTTTAAAAAGTGTCTAAAGTGATTCAAATGTGTAGTCAGGGTTAAGAACTACTGTTAATAGAACAGTCAAAAATCTCTAAAACTTTGAAACATCTTTGAGCACTGAGATGAAGTAAATCCAGAACATTAGTATTTTTTCCCTTCTAAGTATGGAATTGAGAAGAAAATAAATTGATTTCTTATGTGATAACAAGAAAATTATCTCTTCCGTAGAATCTTCCTTTTTTCCATTTATGAGACCAGCTGCATCATTCCAGTTTGTAAATTATTGGCATTTCTAAAGATGAAGTAACAGGGGAAGTGATGAACTTTATAAATAGACTGCCTGAAATATTTGGCATGAGGGGTCAAGATGTAGGCGAAGCTGGAAAAAGACTTTAGTTTGGGTATTAGCCAGAGTCCTACAGTTGTTAAATTCTCTAAATTTCCTTAAGAAAGAGAAGAGTAAGAATCTCTTTAAGAACATTTTTTTTTTTTCCTCCAGTGTGTAGTCAGTGAAACCCAGAGGGGAAAAAAATGTACCTTTGGAGCCAAAATTAGGTCATGCCAACCACAGCAAATTGGAAGCTCCACTTAAACTAGTCTTGCAGGATTGCTGTGGATCATCTTAATGTCACGCACGTGGTGGGGCCAACACTTCCAGATCATGGCTGCCGGGCTCTGCGGAGCAGGCCAACCCTGCTGCCTGAGTGCGACTGCCCGAGCCAGGCTGCGCTTGGCACCGAGACGTGACCTAAGATGGTGTCTGAAAGGTATGCTCTGGAATATGGTGTTTTTTAAGGTGAAAACAATTTAAAATTTCTAAGAACAAAACACATTTTATTTTGTTTTATGATTTTAGCGAGGGGAAATGTTAAGGGAAACAAGGAATGAACAAATTCAGCATAATGACCAGCAGGCACAGCTTCCTGGTAACTAGGGCAAGGTTGCCAAAGACATACCTTACCACACACACAAAAAAGAAAGAAACCTACAAAGTGATAGTTTCATTCATTTCTTCACCTGTCCACATTAGAAGTGGCAGGATTATTCTTTTTCCAGACTTAAAGAGATGTGGAAGAAAACTAGAAGGTATTTCATTCATTTCTTTGGCACTTCCCATGGTTATTAGAATGTTGAACCTACGGTAAAGTGCAGTATATTTCCATTATATAAAAGAAACTGTTGTCCTTCTTTCCTACACAGAGTTTCACTGGTATTTCCAGTCATTATTAGAATGCCGAATTGGCCATAAAAATGTAACTTATTTCCATTACATGAAGGAAATTTATACTCTTTCCTACTTGCAGAAAGTATTTAATAAAATGATAAGACCTGCGAGGCTTAAGAAAATTGATTGCGGAATGTCCTACAGAACTTTATGAACTTGTGGGAGGAAAATATGAATGTCTGTTATAGTGTCTCATATGTTTGTTCTGCTCTTAAACAAGGAAACTAACATATTCTTTGTTGAACACTGCTGAATTCACCTCTGCAAAAAATAAAATAAAATCTCAAATTTTTGGATTTGTTCCTAAGTGAGCAAATATATTTGCAGCTGAGACCCTTGGAACCATTAGCTTTGCACCTATGTCATATCTGCAAAGAGAAGTTTCTTTCTCTTTGTGAGCAACTTCCCAACGTGTACAATTAATTATATTAGTCTAGTTTCCAAATTATTTGCTTCTTTTAGGATGAGGTAGCAGTGGTTATAAATATTCTGTCAGCTATGAACTGAACTGGGATATTGAAAACATAAGTGCTTTCTATTATAAAACACCGCATTCTTCAATTAATTAATACAGGAACTTTCATGTGTTAAATGGCATTCTTCTTGATTTTTCTTGCATGCTGGTTCTACATTCTTGATAACACAGGAAATATAAGGCCCAATCTGTACTACATGAGGATTCTAGAAAAACTTCGTAGAAGAGAGAATGCTTGAGCTAGGTCTTCACGAAAGCGCTTAAATGTGTCTTGTCTTCTATCTGACTTGCCTTTTGAATATGGAGTCTGATATACCACTGTATACCCTATAATACAGTCACACCTCAATTTACAAATAATTTGCATCCCAAAAGTCTTTTTTAAAATTAATGTTGGAAAATTCAGAATTTATTTTTCACAGAAATGGTTCTTAAATGGTTGTTAGCTTCTCACATGAGCCCACAAATACCCACAGTACAGTTCAAATAAAAATGTTAAAAATAATAGGAAGCCCTACAAGTGTTATAATGAAACAACAATGATATTGTTCAAGTTGCCTTGAACCAGTAATGCTTAGCCAAAGCGCTCTGACAGGGCAGGTAGAATTTTTGTGAAAGTAATGAAAACAATTCCTAGGTGTTCAAAGTGTAATCCACATGTACAGCCTCAGAATGGTTTGCAATCTCCTTCAAGGTGCGGATTTCTCATTCCCATCTTCCTGGCGAGAACTTTCAACATGATATTGAGGTGATTAGAATGTTTGCTAGAGTTTGAGGATTACTGTTTAAAGATTAAAATGCTTTTAAAGTTTATAATTCCTCTAAAAATGGCTTTTTCTATTCCCCAATGCAGAGGTAGAATAAGCATCACTCTAAATGTTTGTTAGTTATCTTTAGCTGACACGCAGAACACATGAGAAAGATTTCCCTGAGGAATAACTGAGCAAGAACTAGAGTACTAACAGGGTGTGTGCGTGTAAGAAAGGGTATGAGAAGAATTGCACCCCACTAGGATTTGGACTCAGGTGGTCTCCAGACCCCATAACTTTTCTAACTGCATTCTGCTGCCTTCCTTGTCCCCTAATTAATTCTCACTGGGCTGCATCCTTAACATCCCAGGCAGACTAAGAGTTTTGTTGCCTGTGGTGCCAAAATCTGAAACTCTGCCAGGCACATAGCTAATAGATTTTTATTAAATGAATGAGCAAATGAATTCTGTTACTCCTTTCCTTCTAATCTCTGTGGAATCTTTTATCATTTTGGGGTCCCCTGAAATGATTGGGAAAATGCCTTGAATGTATTATAGGTGGACACTACACATGAATTGAATTGAAGGAGAGTATTAAAGATTGGTGGGTCTTGGATCTAGCATCTCTTCTATATCAGGTCGGTCATGAGGTGATGTGCGTGTGGAGGAGAGTGGAGGGAAGATTGAGGAAGATTCTGATTTTTTGGGGGAATAGACATGTATACATTGAGTTGATTTGAACTAGATATTCACAAATTGGACTTCATTATCAAGAAATGCCTACAAGGGCAGGGTATGGGGCTCACGCCTATAATCCTAGCACTCTGGGAGACCGAGATGGGAGGATCGCTTGAGGTCAGGAGTTTGAGACCAGCCTGAGCAAGAATGAGATCCCGTCTCTACTAAAAATAGAAAAAATTAGCCAGGTGTGATGGTGCGCACCAGTAGTCCCAGCTACTGAGGAGGCTGAGGCAGGAGGATTGCTTGAGCCCAGGAGTTTGAGGTTACTGTGAGCTAGACTGATGCCACAGCACTCTAGCCTGGGCAACAGAGCAAGACAGTGTCAAAAAAAAAAAAAAGAAACAAAGAAAGAAAGAAATGCCTACATTTGTTGAAATTACATAAATAGGAAGAAAATACTTTGCTGAATATTTTTATGAGTCAAAAAGTAATATTTTATGCATTTAACTCACTGAGATTTTGTTGGTTGCATTTTATTAACTTCGTTGTTTTTATTTTATTTTATTTTTGAGACACAGTCTCACTCTGTCACCCTGGCTAGAGTGCAGTAGCGTCATGGTAGTTCACTGCAAACCTCAAATGCCCGCTGGGTCTTAAGCTATGCTCCTGCCTCAGCCTCCCAGAGTGCTACGATTATAGTCATGAGCCACCACGGACCCAGCCGACTTCAGTGTTTTTAAAATCCTGCTTTGGGATTTTTTTCTGCACCATCTAAACTTGAACCATAACTTGAGCATACTTTACAGGAAACCTGAAGGAAGGGAATAAAAATCCATGCAATATGAAGAGCATTACTTTATTCCCTGCTTCTTAAATTACTCTACTCATCAACCCAACTAGGTATTTTATTCTTTTTTACTAGAAAAAGAATCCGTGAAACATTGAGGAAAAAAATACCCAAAATTATTAAAAGAAGTATATCATTTCATTACTATATGTAGTACTGTCCAAAAAACTGTAATAATGCTTTTCTAAAAAAAAATGGTGTAATTTGTTTTGGAGATAAAAATATTTTCAGATTATTTAAGAAAATAAACTTTAATGTTGGGTATATTTTTAAATGCTTATAAAATATTCTACATAGCATTTAACAAGACTGTTTCAAATACCCACATTTAATAACAGCAATTTAAAAATAAACTCCAAGTCTGCGAAAAAGTTCCAAAGCTTCTTTTTAAATTTGTGTTTGTTCTTCAGATTTCTTCAGCAAGATGCTGAAGAACCAGCACCTTCCCAGTTGCCTCCCACCCTACTTGTCTTCGTTACTGCACATAGAACCACTTTGGGGAGTAAACCACACATAAGCTATTCTAGAATGGGTCAGTTCATTCACAGAAATACTAAAATTAGAATGAATCCCAGTTCTCAGAAACACAAAAGTAAAACCTTAAAGACTCTACTGAAGACAGATGTGATTCATTGCTGTCGTTTTTTTCATATCACAATAGAAAGAATGTCAATTTTTGTGACTCTGGTTTACCAGAGTTACTCGTGGTTCTCAAAGATTGCATGAAATGATATGTGTTTGATAGCATTGTAAAATGGAAATACTGTACAAATGTAAATTATTCTTAACCCACAAACACCTTGGCCGTGGCGCTGCACCTTAAGCATCTCTGCTTTCTCTTGGTCTAAATGAGTCTGTTTATAACAGATATTCCATCTTTGGTGAATAAAACTGAAGCAAGTGGGCTGGGTGCAGTGGCTCACACCTATAGCGCTTTGGGAGACCGAGGCAGGAGGATTGCTGTAGCCCAGGAGTTTGAGGTTGCAGTGAGCTATGACGATGCCGGGGCAACAGATCAAGAACCTGCCTCAAAAAAAAAAAACAAAAAACAACAACCAAAAAGAAAGCAACAAAATATAAATTGAAGGAAGTGAATGAAGGGTAATGATTGTTCTAATTTAAGTGAGAGAGACCTAGGAAAAACAGCTGATGAAGTATTTCCACCAGGAGTCTTTTCCCAGTGGGGTAGTTATCTTTCCCACATCTGACTTTCAGAGGACTTTATAAATACCTGTTTTATGGTGTTTACAAAATTCTGTCTTGTACTAAAGTTACTACTTAAAAGTATCATTCCCAGTTTGGTAAAATTTAAACTCTTTAGGGTACAGAGATTAAGTTTTATCACCTTTGTATTGAGGATAGACTCCCTGATGGATTTATAATCTTTCAACTAACGAATGACTTTTTGCCCTAGATCTGCTATACTGCCTGACTGGCTGAAGGGTGTTGATCATAACTACTCTAAAAGTCCATGGCAATAATACGGATTTATTGTATCCTAATACACAGTTTACAGTCGGGGAAGCTGAGGTTTAGAAGTCACATAGATTAAATCTTTGGTCCCAAAGAAAATGTGGTTCTTACATGGCTACAAAAAGCTGCTCTCAATGGCCTTTAATTCATTTTGTATGTAGATAATAGATAAATCATGCTTCTACATCTTTCTTTC
>NW_012147189.1:3539353-3542404 GCF_000956105.1 Propithecus coquereli | reverse complement strand
AGAGTGCTAGGATTACAGGTGTGAGCCACCACGCCCAGCCGACATCTTTCTTAAATTATATTTTTACGTTTCTTTCTCAGGTTTTGCCCCCATATAGAAATTTTGAATTATTGTGGTTCTTGTTTATATCACAAGTGGAAGTCATGAGATAACAATACTGTTGTCACTGATAAAGCAATGTTGAAATACACATTTATGATTCATTAGAAGACAGTGCAACTTATTGGCCCTGTTTGGAGTTTAAGCTTTACCCAGTCCATTCCTGTAAGTTGTTTTATTTGTTTTGTGATGAGCATCTGACTAGGTTGATCTGTTATTTCTGTAAATGTCTGAAGAAATCAAGTACATTGGGAAGGGTTTGTAGCTTTGTAAATCTATTATGTAGACATCTAACAAAAGCTAAATCATTAGCATCAGTAGATGATGGGAATAAGAAAATCAAAACAGCATTCATCTCACTAAGTTTTACTCTTCACTAGTAGTCTTTGTAATGCGTCTGTTTTAATAATATTGCTATCTAAAATGATGGTCATTTTTATTTTGCGTAGATTTCATTTACGCAGTTTCCAATTACCTGTATCCATTTAATGATCCTGGCTTATTATTTTCCATTTATTGAATTCCTGAGCATTATGTAGCTAATAGAACATTTCTTCTTAGTAGTCCTAACAGAAGATACCTGGCCACCAAGTGTACATTGCTGTTTGATAACTGACTCTTGTTGAAAGGCATTCATGTCCAGACTAGAAGACCTCATTACCCATTGGGTAGCCCACCTCAGTTAGAGCTACATTCTTAAGAGCAGCACATGTACTATTTTAATTATCTCTTGGAAAATAAAATAATTATCATAAAAATCTTTATTAAAGAAAATTTTCTTGTTGAACAGTATGTTTATTTCAAATGATGGTTAATGCTCCAAGAATCCTGTGTTTAAATAAATAGAACGTTGCTATGAATGGTCTTTTCCAGGAACTGAGCTTAGAATATGATTCTGACTGCCTTCTCATCATGTTTCATGAACTTTCTTCATCTCAACTTTCATTTCTACTACTGGTACTTTTAGGTGTGTCTTTTTATATCTATTAACAGAAATAGCTTTAAAATTAACTTTTTAATTACATAGAAGAGATTTAAAGTATAGAATAAAAGGATGTAATTTTTTAAAAATATTACCAATGTTGAGTTTTCTGTTACTAACCAAAGTTGAACACACAGTTCAATATACAGTTCTAAAATTGTTTTAATCATGTTATTGTATCTAAAGGGATACCAGTAAATTATTTTTTGTCACTATAGTACTAAGGAATGTAGAGCGTTCTGTATATATTATTGCCAAAGACAATTGCTTTGGGTCATTTAAATTTTTACTTGTCATTATAGAAATGTTGCAACATAAAATACTGTTTGATAATTTGTTTATATTCTAGATATCTAAAGCACTTACAGCTTGAGTCTGATTGTATTGATTGCATTATAAAGCTTCAAGTAATAATCTTCCCAGTACATTTCAGTACAATTAGAATGCTTTAATCTTTGAGAGATGCTGAAAATAGGCTTTACAATTTCAAGTACTTATGATAAATATTATGGTATAGTCACACAAATAAAAATGCGTAAAATTATTTTAACTTAAAAACATAAAATAGAGAAATGTACATTACTAAATATTGAATTTTTGTACCTTAACTTAGCCAGCTGGTCATCCGGAATGTGAAATTAACAAGAGTGGTTTGTAGAATGTTAGCATATAGAAGCTAAAAGTTAGTAGAAAAATTAGCCAAATCCTAGCAGATAGATTGTTCACACTGAGTGAATTTGTTAAATCTATATCCAATACTTGTTAAGACAGATCGATTGATATCAAAATGGAAGACAAAATGAAGCCTTGACATTATTCTAACAGTGAAACAAAGTAGCAAAATTCTTCATTAAAATACAGTTGACCCTTGAACAACACAGGGATTAAGGATCCTGACCTCGGATGCAATTGAAAATTCAAGTACAAATTTTGACTCCTCAAACACTTCACTAATAATAGCCTACTGTTGACCAGAAGTCTTACTGATAACAGTTGATTAACAAATATTTTGCATGTTATATGTATTAATACTGTATTCTTACAATAAGAAAAGCTAGGAAAAAGAAAATGATGTTAAGAAAATTATAAGGAAGAGAAAATATATTTACTATTCATTAGGTGGAAGTGGATCATCATAAAGGTTTTAGTCCCCCTCATCTTCCCATTAAGTAGGTTGAGGAGGAGGTGGAGGAGGAGGGGTTGATCCTGCTGTCTCGGGGGTGGCAGAGACAAGAAAATTTGTGTATAAGTGGACAGTACAAACCTGCCTGTGTTGTTCAGGGGTCAACTGTACATATATATTCTTCATTAAGGAATTCATTATATGTAAATTATTCAATAACATGTATCGAGAGATACTTCATAGAAATCGGCAAAGTCAGAGTGTGTACACGAGGCCTGTAGGTTTCGCTTGCTGTTCCATGTTGAACTGAAGGGCTTTCTGGCCATCATAGTGGCCCTGAAGAGCAGTGGCCTACTAAGGGCTGCTCCAACTTTAAACTCTTCCACACTGTCATCCACTTTGGCAGTTACCATTCAGATGCTGCGTTCTTAAAGCAATCAAAATAGTCACCATTTCTCATTAAAATGTTGGATTCCTTTTATTATAGTATGACAGTTAAAGAGCAGACACCGGAGTCAGATGGCATAGTTCCCAACCCCAGATCCACCACTTATCATGAGCAAGAGAAGTCCTTTTTGCCTTAGTTTCCTCATCTGTAAAATGGACATAATACTATACCAAGGTTGTTATGGAGATTAAATGAATTAACATATAGAAAGTAAATAGCATAGTACATGGCCCAAAACAAGAATTAGCAATCATTATCTTTTTGTAACTTTTACAATCAAGAAATTTTGCTTTGAAGGATTTGGGGGTTTTGCCTCTTGAGGGGAAGGTCTAGGAGATAGATTTTATACTTACCTACATAATGCTACATTGTCCTACAAGCTAAAGTCATTAAAGACTT
>NW_012147189.1:3534821-3535930 GCF_000956105.1 Propithecus coquereli | reverse complement strand
GGTTCAGTATTCATTATTTATAATGTTCATTCTAGTTTAAACTTTTATATGCAGTCCAAATTACTTAATTTATGAAATTAATGCAAGTTCACTAGTCATTGACATTTTGTAGTATCTCATATATGTAAAATATTAGAAAGTTACTTACAATCAATGGGTCATTTTAAATGTACAAGGTGAATTATTTTCATAAATAGAACCCTTAAGCATCATTTGATAAGAAGGACATAGAAATTTATTAGGTAAGGCATGTTCAATAAATTACAGAGTACTGCATTTCTCATCAATTCCTCTATAAATTTAATCTTTAGCAGCAGCATCTGTTTCCAATTCATTGTCAAGTTGATCTATATAGTCAGAGTTCCTAATTATGTTTACATAAGACATACACCAAATGGAAAATTAGAGGTATCTTATCCTTGACTGTAAATTTTAAGTAAATGATTGCTGGAAGCCTATAACATTATTTAAAATCTTAACCATGGGGGAAAAAGTTGTTCTTGAAATGACTGTAAATAGAAGTACATTAAGAAATATTATTTGAATCAGCAAAAAAGTTAAATTTACTTAATATGTTGGTATACTATGTTTAAATTAAAAATAGAAATATATTTTTCCAATTTTTAAAATATGGCAAGCAAAAGCCAAGTAGAAACTAAACAAAACGCCGTTCTCCAATCTAGTGAGAATAAGACTTTGAGGTGTATTTTTAGGTAAAAGCTCAGATCATGTATGCATTTGAATTTAATATGTATGTCACTGTCAGCTGATTTAGGACTTTGACATAAAATTTAAAAACAGGATGAAAATATTTCCTTAGAATTTTGTAAGTCCTCCTAACGCATGTGGCAGTATAGCAGAGGAGATAAGAACTTGGAATCTGTAGTCAGCCTGCCTTATCTCAAAACCCAGTTTTGGTACTTATTTGAGTGTGAAGTTGGACACCTTATGTGTTATTCCTGACCCTTGATTTCCTCAACAGAAATATAAAGTGTGATCATGATAGTATGAACTTACCCAGGTATGAGGTCCAATTGAAATAATAGGAATAACATCCCCGAGACTTGTTTATTCAGTGTTACGAAGTATAATAGTATGATTAAAACTTA
>NW_012147189.1:3531723-3534771 GCF_000956105.1 Propithecus coquereli | reverse complement strand
TAATTTCTGTAAGTTTCTGAGTTTTGAAATGTTGATTAATAGATAATTTTTTGAAGGAACTTGAAGATTCATCTGCCTGAAATAACAGAGAAAATAAAACTTTAATAGTGATCAATCATTAATTCTATTGATAAAAAGTTAAACAGTTAGACACGTTAGATGGGATAAATGTGTTTAAACTTCTATTGCGGATTTTTTAATTGAGCTTTAAACAACATTTTGTATTAGCCAAATATCGCACTCATTTTTTGTTTATTTATTATGTGCATATAACCTTATTAGTTATGTATTTTTAACAAACAGGTCTCATAATCCCTGCAGAATAAACAAGAGAGATTTCCCATAGAATTCAACAGCCAAAATCATGTGTGCCAACTCTTGGATATGTTAATTTTAAGAATTAGACAGAGTATGTGGATTTCCAAATGATGCTGTTCCATGTTGAAGTGTTCCTTTATTTTCAAATTAACTGATTCAGAAAGAAGTAAATTGAAAATACTTTAAAGTACTTGATACAATCATATTCTTCTAAGAAGTATTTTCCATTGAAAAATTTTTGAGTCATCCAAGAAAACATAATACTCCTGCATGGGCCACCTAGAACTCTAAATAACCAGTTTATTGATGTAGAGAACTAAGTCTTTCACAGAGAACAGTGACATTAATAAACAGAATTTTTATCCTCAAGAATGTCAGTTTTTAGTCAAAATCTAAACTTTATTTTTTTTATCAGTGTGCCCTATTCTTTTTTTAATTTGGGGTAAGAGTATGGGGTGAGAAGTTACACTACTTAAGTTTTCAAAATATGTCTCAGTTTTATCAATGCTATTGTGACTAGAATAATTATAACAAAAATTAAATGATACACATAAAGCACTTAGCCTATTGCTTGTTATGATGACTAAGTAGAGGGATGGAAATGTTTGAAAATGTTGGTTTTTATCCTACAGATGTGGTTCCCATCCACATAAGGTTATCCAATATTCTATAAAGTAAGAGATATTACATATATAAAGTTGTACTTATTTAACCAAACTTCTGGAGCTAGCTTTGTTAACTTGTACTAAAATTGTTTGTGCCACTATAACTTTGGACTTTGAAATACAGATCATTATTAGGTTATTAAATCATGCATATTTTCTTCACTTCTTTCTGCTACGTGTCTTTGAGGATTTTTTTTAATGCCAAATTATTCTACCTCATCTTTGTAAAAGATATGATAATCAAAAACATTAAAAATCTCAGAGAAAATATTATATATGAATTTTAGTTGCTTACATCACCCTGTGCCCAACTGCTTGTTATAATTGTTAAGTTTGCAGAATGGAGTTTATTTGCACTCTCTATATTGCCACTTTTTACTCAGGTACTTTATAAATGGAATTTATTTGAATCCAATTTTTTGTAATTTAGGTAATAGTTGTTTGTATTCAAATTCAAAATTGAGGAACTCCTTTGTAATGCATTTGTGATCCAAGTCATTACCAAAAATTGTACAAATATAAATGAGATAAACGAAAGATAAATGGTGATCTTATATGAAAGCTGTAGATTGGTATCTGTTGCTGTATCCTAACTAATTATGTATCTAATCAATCTGTTAAAATTCTATGTGGAAGTCCTGGGATTATTCTCTCTCTTTTTTTAATGTAGTTGTTTTATAGTTGAGTTACTAAATGAACAAAAAAAAGTGATCATAGAGGAAGTTGGCATGGAGAATTGTCGCTGTACTCAGCTCTTTTGATCTTTTTCTAAATATAGTTTAAAATATTGTCCAGGTCAGCTGATGTAAGCAGGGAAGTGCTTCTTCATGTCTTCTTTCTTTCCCAGTCATCTCAATAATGTTTTTGATGAATTAAAGTATGTAAGTGAAACAAAAAGAAATCAGTGCTGAGCTGTAATATCAAATTGAGAATTGAAATTGCTGATTCCCCAGATATTTATAATAGATTGCTAATCTCAAAACCAGGACTAAATTGGTATTCTAGTGCAGAAGTGGTAAATTTTTAATAAAGATGTCTCTTATGAGCAAGTTTTATTATAACATACTAGAATATCATTTATTCTTTGAGGGTGTGATTTATTCTATTTAAATATAAGTCCTGTAAAGGGAGATGTGTTAATCTATTTTTACTCTAAGTACATAAATATGTCTGCTACACTCTAGTTGCTAGATATATTCAGAAGCCAATATGCCTACACTCTCACATTTCTTCTGTAAATGATGAATAATATTGATAAATGAAAATTACAAATCTGCAATAGAGCTCAACTATTGAATACTAAATCATTCTGTTACTAACTTCATGTTCCAGTGGCATTTTCTAGATTAAAAAAATTGCCATCCCTACATTTAAAAAATATTTTGTGCTTTTGCAGCAATGTAAACAAATGTGCATTTGAAAGAAAATTCACAACACAGCCACAAATAATTCCCTTTAAGATTCAAAGTGCCATTTTCAAGAATGGTTCAATTTTCAAAATAGAATATTTAAAACCTCTTTCCTGCCAGACTACAAACATTCCACGTATTTGGTACAATTAAAATAGAAGAGTGGTGGAATGGAACTCTTCCATCTATATTTTGGAAAAGCATATTCACTCACCTCAATTTGTCAGTGTGCATTAAGAGGCTAGACATTATGCAGTAGGAAAAAAAGAAGGCAGCTCTAACTCATGTGACTGACATATACTGAACATGACCATTAATACAACTTGGCAGTGACCTTGGTGGCATTACAGGTAATCTCCTTGCAGGGATAAACTGTATTTGAATGATATTTCTACCACATTAACCATAAAGAGAGTTCTCCTTGGAACTTTACTGCTTAATATTCTTTTATCTTAACAAAAATCTTTTAAAAGAAATTCCTTTTAAAAGAAATGGTTTTCTTTTCCCCTTTGCTCCCTCAAATGACAATTTACTCCCAACACATTGTTGCTATCATTTTTCTGTCATTATCGGGGACTGCCATATATTTGTAGCACTTTCAATAAGAGTTGAAGTCAATTTTATTTTTATTATAGGTATAAATCTTCGGTCAAATG